>NW_028277053.1:19285917-19438647 GCF_059951505.1 Python bivittatus
AGGTGACACCATCAAGATGCTGTGTGTCAGTTGTCACTTGATGTTGCAGTCCTTAAATGTTGGGAACTGCTGGAAAGCGATTGAAACTGCTGAAAACAATGCCTTTGTAGATTTCCTTGAACGAGCGCTCTTCGTCCTCCTCTGACTGGGTTCTTTCTGGTACTACCAAGCCCTTTTATTCCCAACTAATCTGAAGTCACTGCAGGTCAATCTTTCCCAATCTGCACAACTGCCAGAGCTTCCAGAATTCTCAACAAAGGCCACGCAGGCTGAGGAATTTTGGGAGTTGAAGTCCTCACATCTGGAAGGTTGGGAAAGATTGCTTTCCTCTTTGGTTGTGAATCCCATCCTGTGATTTAAAAGCTGTTGTCAGTTTCCCCTGAATGGTTGAAGGTTCACAGTAACGGGGCTATTGTTGGCATTGAGCAGCTTTAGGAAGTCCTGCAAGGCACTGAGTTGAGGAACATCAGGACCCATGTGTCAGCTAGTTGTGTGATCCTTAGAAGAAAGAGGAGCAGGAGGAACAACCATCTCTAATTTAATTAATTCTGTGAGTAGCGATGTCTGACTTGAAAGAAATAGCCATTGTAAGTAAAAACTCAAGAGAGAATACTCATATAATTAGGCAGCCCAATAATGTTTAACATGATTTACCTTGACTGCCAGTCATCAATATAGGTCACAGATAGATATAGATATAGATATAGATATAGATATATAGATATATATACACACACACCCTAATTGTGACTAGCACAAGGTGATTTAAACAGGATAAAGTGTATAGACTCACCTACATGTTGAGACAGTTCCAAGCACAAACTGGTTGGCATGAAGATCTCCCATATTTTCTGTCTTCTATCTTATCCACTAAATGCAACACATTTTCTGAAAGAAAATTCTCTTTTGACCAAGCAGGTGGAGTCTTGGGGAGCAACAGAGCACATATCCTACTTTGACACTTCCTGGAAGACCCTGGGGGAATTTCAATGTCCTGTAGATAGACGAAGCATAAGGACTTGGATAAGTCCAGCCCAAAAGTTGTCTCAGGACTTTGTGAAGATAAGTAAAGGGAGTGAGGGTATTCCTTGGGTACATATTGTTTCTTCCCCTCAATGGTTCCCCTTTTGCAAAAGTGGGGGCACAGCCTGTCTTTTGTTTAAAGTCTGAGACAAACTAAAGCTATCCAAAACCAGCAAACTCTAACAAGTAGACAGTGCTTACTGCTAGGGTTGATTAGTCCCATAAAGGATGAGACTAAAGAAAGAGCACCCTTTTCTCTATTAATATGCCTTTAAAAGTATGTGTCAATTGCTTTTCTCTCCACAAGTGACCAACATTTTCTCTTTCAAGAGAAGCATCTTCTACTGTCGGTTGGTTGGTTGTTAAATCCTTGTTTCCATATCATTGATTTCGCCTGCAGAACAGGAGGTAGGCTGAAAGGAACTGGAAGGAAGGGGAACGAAGCCTGCAAGAGGGGGCTTTCTACTCCAACCTCCTTTATGAAAGAGGCACCAGTTGCCAGGGGCCCTAGAAAGGGAGGGGGTCCCATGCGGGAGGAGAGAGGTGCCAGGTTTGGCTGCCAGGTGACAGCTGGGAAGCATCAAATTGGATTAGGGTGATCCACCTTCTGAAGGATCTATTTCCAAATCAGAAGGAAGGCACCACAAAGATTACAGTTTTGTCTTTCATTCTGGAAAAGGCAAACTGCATTTTTTTCATACATTCCTAGAGAAAATCGGTTTTAACAGTAAACTAAAATGAAGAGGGGAAACTCAACATAATCTGACTCTGCAAAAGATGGAGGTTAGGATTTCTCCCCCTTCCCTAATGCATTGGAAGGTATAGTCCTTCTGCTTCTCCTGTTCATGATTCATTCAATATCTTCATCCACGTTTGTCTTTCTAGCCGTTGCTGCCTTCTTGCAAAGGGCACATGGCCTTGTCCTTTCTTGCTGTTGTTGTTCATTGGGCCTAGAAGTTGTTTAGATGCTGAATAAGAAATATATAATTATAGTGGTATCACGGTTATTTTTTGTGGACAATCAGTATACTGCCAACTCATATTTGTGGATAATCATATACTTGACCAACTCATAAATCTTTCCACTGGGGAGATGAAATAATTTGCAAGTAAGTTTGATACTACTTTGAAAACTGTCTTTACTTAAGGGGACTAACAGAGCCTCCCCAGATAAATAGGTGAAATGGCTATGTCAAAAAATGCTTGCCGGTCTTCTTTCCACACTGTGAAGTATGGAAAATTTAAGCGGGCACTTCCTCTTAGCACCAGAAACTGAGAAGGTCTTGGGGCAGGTAGATGGAGGTCTAGGAGACTGAGGTCCTAAGCTATGATGGAACTGGTGGGGAGGGGCAGGAGGACAGTAGAGGGAGGAGAGTTAAGAGATTCTGGAGCCCAGGGGAGGGGGGAACCATGAGAAGGAAATGCAGAGTACCTACATCTTAGTTACACTTGGTAGAAGTTGTTTAGAAGGATTACTTTGGTAGGCTTTCAAGATTCTGCCATATTGTCCTACTAGCAATAAAGGTCTCTCCAGAAATTCAAGTGCTTCTTGATTTCTGAGTTTGCCAGCCTTCCAGTCATTGCCCAATTCGCTCAGCTGGGTCTAATAAAAACTTCTGACCATTTTCATCTAATTTCAGTGCTTAACAACAATGAAAATGGATGTGAAGCTCCACTACGTAATTCCATGGGGGGGGGGGAGGAAGAGAACACTTTTTAAAAAAACTATTTGTAAAATGCTTTTTGAATTATCCTCTGTAAATAAACCCCATTTAGAAAATTGCAAGCCTTCCACCGGAATAATTGGTGGGTCAGGAGGGAAATGTTCCATACAAAATGCTTTATTTATCCTTCATGCCTCCATTCAGATATTTATACCAATGCATACATTTAAAAGTTTAAGTTCTATTTCAATTCACAGCTCAAGTCATAGGGAAGTGGAATACATAAGAGCAATGCACCAACAGAATTATGTCTGAGACACCATTAAAAACGTTAATACTTGTTCATGAAGTTAATTGTCTGCTGACGGGTCTTGTCTTTAGAGGGAACCCCATTACGATGGTCATTGGGCAAACAAACAAACAAACAAAAAATAAAATTCACCGTTTTACAGTAAAGAAGAGAAAAAGCTCTGAGTATATTTACAATACATACACTATACATAAATACAAGAACGACACATACGTAATCATTGATAAACTTATAACATAGGCGCTGTTTAGCTGCTATGTAGCATATAACGCGCAGGAAGGAAAGGACTGGGAAATCAAATGTCTTTTTTCGGGAAAAGAAAGATGCCTGCTCTCAAAACAGTTTGAAAAATAACAAAGGAAAAGGAAGGAGCTACAGTTTTGTTGCTAGTGCTGGCATAGGCAATAATTTGGTGACTATTTTGGGATGGATGGGTGGATGGATGGATTCCCAGGTTAACAGCCAAAATCTGATCAGTCGTAAGTCTGGATAAAGACCAACAGGCTGCAGTGCCGTTTCTATCCTGGGTCGCGAGTTATCTGCCTTCGTGATCTCTCCATCTTGACTTCCTCACTTTCAAATCACTTTACATTTTTGCTGCCTTTGCTGGTGCGAGAAAAGACAACAGCTCTCCTCAAAGCAAAGATGCCTCTGGACTCTGCCCCCAGCTGCCTTGGCCAGCATGCTGGCGATGGTGGAGAAGGGCAGCCGACGTTCACCAGCACCTGCAGGGCCACAAGTTGCCCACTCTAAAGGGATAGAGCTCTCATTTTCCTAAAACATGGGCACAGCAAACGAAAACCTACGGGTAGGACGGAGCTGGGGAGGCCTCTAGAATGGGAGACCTCTGCAGGCAAGTTGATCATATCTTACTGGCTCTGCCATGAAAGCTGCACTCAGCCTCTTTTTGAGGTCACGTGCTGGCAGAAAGCAGACACTTTATGGTACCCGAGGACATCACAAGCTTAATTTAGAAAAGTCTGCAAGTGGGCCTCCTCACAAGAACCGGGTGGAGAAGGGCATCGCGTTCACGCACTACTTTACAGAACTTGATTTATTTATTCAGACACCTTCTGCTGGGTTGTATCTTGTCTAATCAAGACTGGTGCCAGAGAATGTCCAATTGTGGAATTGGGCTCCAAATGTGTGCACAGATTCTTTTCATTGCCTCACCAGAAGCAAGACAATGTTTGATAAGATTTGGAGGGTCACAGTTTTCATGCAGAAGACTTTGGGGTCAGGATGTCTCAGTGAAACTGGAAAAACTCCTCTCTCAAAGGATGGAGAGACTCAGAGATCAGTCTTCCTCTGTATAAGTCACCCTCCTGTTTTTTCTGTACTGAGAGGAAAATTAGCAGAGGTGTCCAGAGGGGATAGTCACAAAAGGAAATGTGGTGGCCAGGGCGATGTGATCGACACCCCCCCCTTTTTCATGTGGACAACCCTGGTCAAAAGCCACCAATAATTCTACCTGTTTTGTATTCACCTATTTTCCAGTTTCAGTGAAGCCTTATTTGTTAAAACAAATCAGAAGGTAAAAAGGGGGTCACTTTGAATACTGAGTATGCCAGCTAAATTAGGCAAGAAACAAATAGTTTAATAGCTTCTATTTATCATGTGTGGTAATGTTTTTTTTAAAATATGAAATGGTTAAGAGTTGTTCACAATAATTTAAACAGGTTTTTTAAAAAAATATTCATTGCTTTCTTTCTCTAACACAAAGCTGTTTAAGAAAAAAAAAAAGACCAGCCCTGTAAAGTTACTTATTCTGACAATTATTTCATTCTACAATATTTTTAGATGCTAGAGAAAGGGTTTTTAGTGAGCTGATGAAAGAGAGGTTTTATCTGGCAGTATTTATCAGTTGTCTGCTCCACTGAAATAAATGATTCTTATTCTTGAGTTGGAATTTTTGAAGTTCTGTTGGAAGTTTCATCAACTTGAAATCAACAGAACTTATGAAAGTGACCCAAAAGTGAGTGCTCATCCCAAAATAGGTTGGTCATCTGAATGCAGGACAATCTGACTGCATGTCAACTACCAGCTTGTGGGACATGTGAAATGGCCATTTGACATGAGCTCTTTGTAGGCCATTATTTTTGCTGCAGTGAATTTTATGGGTCGTCTACAACTGACTAGGTTAGTCTTCATGACTGGCTGACTTGACAACATTAGAAAAGACTTACCAAGTAGAGCTAGAAGAGAAAGTATTAGAAATGATACACACCAACCATTTAGTATGACCTGATGCTTAGGAGAAACCTTTTCTCTATTTGTTTTTGACTTCCAACTGTATGGACACCCCTTCCATAAAATTGTCACCCAGAAGAAAGCAGAGAAATGGCACTTGGTGATTTGCTGTGTTGCATTTACAGGGGCCCCAGTGTAATCTCCCCTCCCCCTCCCCTCCCCTTGAACACAATCGTATGACAATTCAGCTGCACTTTATTGCTTCGTAAAAAGAATAGGGGTCATCCCCATCTGCTCTATTGTTCATAAACAGGCACTTTTCAAATGACTTCACCTATGTAGATTGTAAGTGTTCCTGAATAAATTTGTTAGCTGATAATCGCATTACCGTTATCATTATTGTTATGGAATACATGCATTTATCTGCTGAGGACCTTCTCTGCAAGTTGAAAGAGTGGCTCTTTCCATGGGATCCTTACCTATAGGATTGTATGTAAGCTGTGCATAATTTCAAAGGATACTCCCTTCCCCTTTTTGAGGAAGAAGAGTACAAGATCCGAGCTTACAAATGAAGCTAAGTTTATCTTTATTTACACGAGCTTGGGAGGTACTTGCTCTGCCTCACAGAAAAAGATCGCTCGAAAGGACGTGAACTAGCTCAGAATCCTTTTGGTCTTCAAATCTAAGAGTTTCTTCTGCCCTTGTCAATTTTGCAGATGCAATCTGCTGATTGGCTTACAGAAGAAAACCCAGAAGAATAATGATTATTAAAAAGTCTACCATGTTCTACAATAAAAATTGTACAGCCTCAGTACAGCACTCTTCCCGATTAACTGATCAAAACCTGTAAGTCTTCACATCAATATGTGGAACAAATTTGATTCTACCTGGTCTCTGAGGTCCATCCACATATACCTGTTTCTAGTTACTGCACTGGAGAAGTGCCAGTAGTGTTTGAAGAACAGGATCTTTTGGGCAAGATCACATATCTACTGTGTGGACTGGCCAGCCTCCAGTGGACTTAACTGGAGTACGTGCCTATTATCATCAATTCATACTTTACATCACACCTGCTTTTAGGGGTAAGGAAATGAACGATACTGCTATTTACTGCTAATAATTGGAAGCAGTTCGATGTGAAATGACTTATATTCCTCCATCACCATATCTTTCCATTAATTTTTCTTGCTTACCAGCTGAGGTTTATGGGAGCTGAACACTTCCAGAAGGCCAACACTTCAGCCACAACTGAAGAGCTCTGCCTACTACTTTTGATGGACTTGAATTCACTTCATCCGATGGATGCCACATGCCCTGTGTCCCCTCTCACCTTCCTACCTACAGCTGGAGATTTATGTGTCCATGTACCTCCTGAGAAGGAAAGCGCATCACACACAGCTGATGAAAAGGACTCTAAATTTTCAAAGCTGGTAATACATTTGCTCACTATGAGATCTTGCTGGTAAAGTTGAAAGGTTGACCGTAGATTTTATTTTTTAAAAGAAATGTCAACCTTAGGAAGAAATGAACTCCCGCAGGATCCAAAAGGCTACATTACACCTAACAACTTGCACAGTGTGTCAATAATTTGTTCGAACATGATTTGATCACTACTATCACCACCGTTCTATCCTATTTCCAATCTAAATATGTTCTAGTTTCAAAGCATTCACTGTGTTTGGAATAACTTTGAGTTCAGGGAAGCGGCATTTCTTTGAATTTGGCTTTGTATTTTGACAGGGTTGTTTGTTTTCTCTTTTGGTCAGCTTGCAGTAATTAAAACTGACTCTACCGTCGACTGACTCTATCTTAGAGAACATGGAACCAAGTCACAAGGATACATGACGCAAGGGGAGCGGGTTTTGACAAACTGGAACAATCTTTCCCATTAAAAAAAAAAACGTTAACTGTGTCATGAAGGTTTTACACTGCATTTTCTGAGCATATTCTTGGTGATGACAACTAAAACTTTGTTTCAAAACACTTTTCATTTCAATTATTTACATCCTGTGAAAAACTGTGAGCTTGAAAATACTTCTTCACTATCACATATATATTACAGAATATTGTAACTTTTACAAGTATGGTCAAATACTGTACCTTCAATTCAATTTTCTGGATTTTTTTTTTTTTGTAAAGATGCAGTATCCATATATTTGAAGTTCATACTAAAAAAAAATGAACAGGTACTGCAGTGAGTTTGATATCAACGTATTGAAAACTTCCAACGGGCATGACCTATTGAGCAAACTATGCACAGTTACAGATATTTTAATGAAATTGTGAAAATATAGCAGTCTTAAATGTATACATCTTCATCTATAAAACACAGGCAAAGGCATAATACAGTAATACAAGCTGGTTTCCAAATATGGGGAAATTATGCCTAAAGAATAGCTATTTCCAACTTTTTTTTTAAATTCCTGAAAGCCATACTGAATCTTAATTCAGATCACACACAGGCAGATAACTAGCTATGTGCACACGTGAGGGAGACCGGATATTTTCACAAGGACTCCCATTCCCAGTTATGCTTAGAAATCAGAGCATTTGATAGTTCTTCCAGAAAACATGAAAGGGCCAGAGGTATTAACTGATGTTCCTATTTCCAACAAAACCAGAAAAGATTCATGATTTGTCTTCCTCAAAGAATCTAGCTGTTATCAAAGACGCCCCTATACAACATAGATTTGCACAAAATATTGCCTCAATCTGATTCTGGGAAGTTAATTGACACGAATATCACTGTACCACTGACCAATTTATGCAAGGAATCTCCCCCCGCCACATGTCAATACACCACCAGTCACTTGATATGAGATTGATTGGATTATTTCATTCAAGTAAACATAATGCATGAAGTAGAGGATAAAGAATACTGAGAATTCTTAATTCTGAGATCGCAATGGGCTGCTTTCAAAGTGCTTGATACTTTTTAAATAAATGAACCAAAAGAGGGAACAAGCTCGGGAGCAGGACGCTGCATTGTGCTGGGACCCACCTAGGCACCTGCAGGATCTCGCTCCTTTCATCAGCATCAGCAGCACACGCGCCTCCTCTTTGGGGCAGGCAACTGATGATGCAGGAAAGGGGCGGGCTTCATCGCGACGTGGTAAAACGGCGTCCATCAATCTGGCCTCTCTCGCCTGCCCCCCAGAAGCTAATTCCGTAAGACGCTTTCTGCTTGCTCAACGGTGGACGTTTGCCCGATAATGATGGGGTGTCACAGGAACCTTCACGGAGCTCTGGGTTGAGGCTCCAGGGTGCCTAGCAGGGGCAGGACATGCCGCCTGATTCCTTATCCTCCTCTGCACCGGAGACATTGCCCATAGGCCCTGAAGCTCTGTGAGGTGGCTGTCTCCCCCAGAATCAACTGGCCAGCATGCTGAATTTTCTCTGGCACACAGGAACGAAGGAGGACCAACCGTGATCAATCGTTCCATCTACCTTGAAACAATCTGGGGAACCCACTTCGGTTTCTGGGGTTCAATGTGCAAGCCTCTCATCATCATTCTTTAATCTGTACAGTTTAAAAAATGGCGGGACTTAAATGCTGTACTTTCTAAACAGGAGAATGCATTCGTATACAGGAACATTTCCAAAAATTCTGAAAGTTGACCTCTGAACCTATATAATCCAATTTTACATGTGAAGTTTTATGTGAGGTTTTACACATTGTTTTTAATTCCCTTTTGAGCAACATAACCAACTGCACTGTAACAGAAAAAAGAGAGCCCCCCTTTCTGTTTTAACAGACAGATAACTGGAGAAGAGGTGCCTCTGCATCATTTCTTCATTCCTAATGGAATTTTATTCTGATGGCGAGCTACTTTCAACAGTAGTGCTAAGGAAGAAACTCAGCACCTCCACACTTCCCTTTGTGAAGGCAATTCACTTGCCTACTAATTAATCTGCCTAAGAGGGATGGTTCTTCCAGAATAACACTGTCTCTATTGGTGGAAAACTTCCAGTACTGAAATTTATTGAACCATCAGAATATATCAGTTAATAAAATGGTATAAACGCTGGCACTAATAAGGTTTACAGAAGAAAACCTTTCTACGTTGCAGCCACAACGAAAGAAAATCCACGAACGTTGGAACAACAGCAACTGAATGAGAAAAACAGGCACCTGGAAGGATCCTTACGATATTGAATGCAACTAACGGATGATTAGTCAAAATAGTTCCCACGCCACAGTCCGCCCTCAGAATCAGACATGTACATTTCAAAAAAATACACTATACTGACATCTAAGAGTAGCATCAGAGCTGCTCAGTGCTTTGGATTCCATCTCCAGAAAGTGTTGGGGGTTGTGAATGTTACTCCTGCCTGCAACACCTTGAGTCAGCTAGATGCAGGTGTTCCCAGGTGTGCAACAGTGCAACGTCTGTGCGTTCTGAAGCACCTCTTGGAGGTTGAATCTGAAGCACTGAACGGCCCTACAAAGGTCGGCCTCCTGGTCAGTCCCAGAACCGACCGTTCTAGCACCCTGTTTCCAAAGGTTCCCTGTGCCCAGGTAGGACCTGATGAAGATGCCCCCCCTTCCGCCTTTCAGGTCCCTAAAGCTATACTATGCCTGAGTTTGGAAGATCTGTGGCAGCAGCATGAGCAGGAACCACTTGCAGATTTACCCTCCACAGACTGGTCTTTGCATCCTTTGTCTTTGACACATCCTTGAGGAAGAAAGAGGCAGAGAACTGTGGGGGGAAAAACCCTCCTTCGCATCTAATTTGTTTAGAAATTGGCAATTGTCAGCTGCCCAGCAGGGAGAATGTGAAAGCTGCTAATTGTTCTATTGAATTATAGAGTCACAATTAAATTGTGACTCTGTTATTTAATATACATATTTTTCTCTAAACTGGTCGTGCGACTGTTGCTTTTCAACGAGCAGTAAAACTTGAAAGATCACTTCCTATTAATTATGAGTTAAATTGATTAGGTCAGGATGTGATCTGATGAGATTAATCTATGCAGATGTGAAAACAATCCTTCCTGATTAAATGCTCAGGAAATATCTCTAAATAAAAACAATGCAATTGAGTTCCCTTCCCGTTTCTCTTCTCTGAAAAGAAGAAGGGAAACACAGAGGACTGTTTTATGGTCCACACCATCGTTCTCCTTCTCATAAAGGAGAATGGAAACCTATGTTCCCAGTGAGGAAATCTCCCACAGGAACAGCCGCCAGGATCCGGCCTCTCTTCCTTAGATATTAGCTCCAAAGACCTCAGCTATAAAAAGGTCGCCAGGCAAATCAATCCGGATTTTGGGGAAATAGAACAAAACTCATCTAGGAATTCCCTGCAATCGCTCCTAACTTGATTTGGTCTTGCTAGAGCTATACTGAAGGGTTGGTCAACCTACTAGGCCGTAAGAGCTGGCTTAGAAGGGCTGGGAATGAGCCAGCCAGAAGCGCTCTTGAATTTAAGAGGACGTTAAGCAATAGAAGGAACAGAAGGAACTTGGCCATTCCTGAGTTCAGCTGAAACCTGGCCATCGCGTTGGTAGAAAATGCTCCACGGCATCTGCGGTCTGAATGCCCTCTGTCTGGAGCGGCTACTGCTGGCTGCATGCAGTTACCTCAAAAGGATGCAATGGGCCTAGAGCAGTGTTGTCCAAACTTGGCCACTTTAAGATGGGTGGACTTCAACTCCCAGAATTCCCCAGCCAGCCATGCTGGCTGGGGAATTCTGGGAGTTGAAGTCCACTCATCTTAAAGTGGCCAAGTTTGGACAACACTGGCCTAGAGGCCAGTGCTGCTGGCGCAGAATCCTTTGATTCTGCTCCTACGTTAGGACGTACGACAAATCCCTGGCCGGCTGAGTATCTTAAACACCTCAGGTGTTTCAGTTTGTTCTGACCTCAACATGCTCTCGAGGACCCTAATTCGCAAACTTTTCCAGCCCAAGACAATTAAGCCCTGTGCCAGAGGGGAGTTACAACCAGCTATACGGGGACAGAGGACACAAGCTGCCCGCCATAAGTCCAATGATATTTGCACACATATTACTTACGTGGCTGTGTGTGCAGCTTGGGTGAAAGGACTATGGGCTGGTGTAGGTATGTACGTATGTATGTATTTGAAGTGTGCTGGGTGTGCGTATGAGTTGGCTACCTATTCTTCCTACGCTATTTCCAAATGCCCTATTGTATGAACAGATGGTTTCCAGTAGATTCTCAACCATCTTAAGTAACACTTAGAAGCCAGAACTGCCAGCTCACATTAGTTATTTAGACCCACAAAATGCTTGCCCCTTTACTGCAGTCTGCCTCATCTGCCATACACAGAGCAAAGAAGCGGCCGCTTCTGGCTTTGATCACCGAAACAGGTGCAAAGGTTGGCGCTTCTTGGGGAGGTTTCAGGAGAAGTACGCCCACTGTTTCACTTCCTTCTAAAATCCTCTGGAATCAGTTCATGCCATCTCTAAAAATGGTTCCCTGACATGCATGGAGGAGCTCTTTGGCTCCATTCACTCCCTACATATTTCTGGAATGCCTGACGGTGGCCGTTTGTCTAACCACGTTGGCCTCTACCCAGCCCAACCCAACTTAGCGATGACTAAGTCTCACTGGCCCTGTATCGTAACTCCACGGAGTTAGTTTAAAATTACTTTTGCCAGACTGAGACTCTTCATTTTGGAAACAGGAAGTACTCTCGGGTCTCTTGAAATTCTTCCTCGCCACTCTCCTTCATTCTGAAGCATTAAAGTTCCCTTCCAGCCACAGAGGCTGTTAAACCTGGAGGCTACACTCCTAAGCAAAACCATACCCCAGGAGTCAGCTCAGTGGCAGAATTCACACACACAGACACACGCACAGAGCACATGTGAATTATAACATCAGCTAACGGACTGACATGTAAGTGTGAGCCATCACAGATCAACTCCCATAGAGCAGAAGGTTCATCATGCCATCTCATGGAGAGGGCTAATCAACGGAGTTACTTGGCATGTGCAGTTGTGAATCAACTGCTGAGCAATCCAGGGATAAGAGATGGCTGTTTGAACATCTGCTACTTCCGGGGAAAGATGCTGAGGACGGATACGTTGGTTTAGAAAGGGTGGGACCAATCTTGGCTCTACTATGTGCCCAGGACTTTTTAATGAACTCTTCCGATTATAGATGAAGCAAATGAATACAGAATGGGTAATCTCATACTGAAATATTATGGATGCCTGTTTTATAGACTCTAGCAAAAACAGAAAAAGATTTAGGAAGTTTTTTTAAAAAATCAGTGGCCTCTAAAGTCCAGCATAACAAGAAAGAGGTAAATATGTACAAATACCGCCATCTTTATTGCATAAGTGTGCTGAGAAATCTTTTTCACTTCAAGGAGCTTCATTTTTTTTATCCCTCCTCTTTCCAGTCTGTTCAGCTGGCTTAGGAAATTGTTGATTTTTTTTCAACAATCAGGCAGGGTGACATTCTGCAGTGTTTTAACAGGGGAAAAATTAATAATAATAAAAATAATAATAATAATAAAATAAAAATAAGAAGCAGCAGCAGCAGCAAATGAAGAGAAAGCTCTTGAGGACTTGTTTTTTCCTACAGTTTATGACATCCAGTCTTCATAATAGCAGAAATTCTTCAGGAGAAAAAAGTGTGATGGTTGAGAAAAAAATACAAGCCATAAATATTTTTAAAAGGATGTGGGTTAGAAAATAATGCCCAATCTTGCTGCATTTAGGCTTTTATCCCCAGCAAAAGGTGATGCCTTGGGTCTGTGCTGGACAGCTTTAAGGTGGGAGGGAAGATTGTAGCATTCTCGTTCCTGCTTCTTTGTGTCTGCGGGACAACCCAGAACGCCCCTTTTGTGCTAACACCATCAAAACAGGATTCAGTCCTGCTGAATGACCTGTAGTTAAAAGAGACCCAGCTCTTGAAGTTGCGAATATATATATATATATATATATATATATATATATATAGACAAGGTAGCATTTTTCAGACCAACAGGTGCCTTCGGCGGTGCAGTGCCAAGTGATCTGAACGGGAAAAGCTTCGGTCACAGTCTGCACACTTGAACGGCTTCACTCCCGTGTGTTTGCGGTAGTGCCTTGTCAGTTCATCTGAGCGAGCAAATTTCCACGTGCAGCCTTCCCAGGTGCATTTGTATGGTTTCTCTCCTAGGGGAGGGAGCGAAAGAGAGAAAGAGGAATTAATGACTGCGCTGGACTCGAAACGGTGGGTAGGTTGTCCAGAACATCCAGTGCTATCCGAGAAATGCAGGGTTGCACAGAGTTTATTTAGTTATTCATTAAGGGACGATATGGCCAGCCATCTTGTGAGCCATAACTCTGGATGGCTCACAGCAGCAGTGATAAGAACATAAAAGCAGTGAAATCTAACATCCAACCCCCAAAGTCCCAGCGCCCTAAAACAACACTCCTCAATACCTTAAAAAACCCCATGATCACCAGGCTCCAGCCTCACCCTATCCCAACACCTGGGGGTTATAGTTCAACTGCCTTCCACATCTGGATTTCTGTTGCTACGTCTCTGCTGTCAAGGTCAAAGCCAGTCGTGAACATGAACTGGCTCTAAGGGGGATTTGGCATAGATTCCACCTACCTACCACCATCCAACGCTGGAAGAGAACTGCAAGAGACCCATCACAATGGAAACTCGACAATTAATTGGCTAACCCCATCAACCCTGACCACTAAGCCTGCTGACTGGGGAGGATGAGACTTCCCAGCCAACAGCATCTTGGGATGCTGGCTTGGGTAAGACTTCTCAGCATCAGCAGGGAGGGCAGCACTCCCGTATCCTCAGAAAAGCTTCTTTTTTGAATTATTCAGAGGCCTTTTAGAGTCCCCTGTCTTCCCTTTCTTGCCCACCCAGCTTTAAAAGCCAACAAAAGCTGGGCTGACAATTACTCTACAGTCCAGATTTCCTCAAAATTGCAAGATAATAATAATCAAGAGACAGGCTGAGATTTCTATCATTAGCATTGCACAACTGTCCCACAGGGAAATAAAAACAGTTGCTTCCGAGAACACCAGTTTTTGTGGTGAGATCCTGGATTGAAATGACCACAATACATTAATAGTAGCAACAGTGTGGGCTGTGGCCCTGCTGTGGGGTTGTTCTCCTCTCCAATAGCCAAATATGGACAGATGGTTGGAAGATTTTAATTCGTATCTGGATGTCCACTGCACTGGGTCCAGGAATTTGGCAGCTGGAAGAAGAACAGGCCTAAACTTCATGACAGATGGCAGACTCTTTTTGACATGTACTATGACATACCCTCACCACAAACAGCTGGCCAGCTATGCCACACAAATGAATCAGGATTTCATATGACTTGGCAGAAGGTCCTTGTGGGATCTTTAGAGATAACCTAAGGAAGGAGTAATGCAAATCAAGAGGGAAATGCCAGTAGCCCATGTGTTTAGACTAAAATTATTAAATACTTCCAGCCTATATTATTTAATCTGATGCTCACCCGTTTGTTCTCAAGTCAGAAAACTAAATAGACAACACACTCAAGCTAAGAAAAAGCTGATAAGAAACAAAGGCCTCAACTTGCCTGTTCTCCTTTCTCTAGTAACCAAAGACCAAAGCTTGGTCAATAAATAGCAGGGACTGAAATTAAGAGGCAGATAAAATTTCTTTCAACTGAACTTGTCTCCTGGTGACTCCCTGTCCACATCCATACAACCACATCCTGGTGGTTGTTCTCCAGGAACTTGCATTCATATGGATTCTGCCTCTGTGCATTTAGCTCTCAGTCCTTTTACTACTACAGTGACTACCTGTTGGCACGCCTACCCATGAGTTTGTTAAAGCATTGTCTGAAAGTGGTTCCAAATGCAAATCCTGAATAAATGAAGAAATACTTCTTCTTATCTCTCCTCAGTTCCCTACCTATCAGATCTACTGAGGGAATCCACACACAAGACATGAGATAACTTGTAAGGTTATTGTAACAGTCAGAGTTACCTTAGGCTGGAGGATCACCTGAACCCACGTTCAGTGGTTGTACGAGCTAGAGTTTATGAGAGATTCAGAATTACAATAAATGGAGAGAGAACCTTGTCTCTGACATTGGCAGGACCGCTAGCCACATTTGCCACATCTGAATTTCCCTCAGTACATATGGTCTTCTCTTCATTACGTTGACAGACATCTTGACAATTCAGTGAAGAAAAATAGTCCTCATGCTAAGTGGCTTTGGCTTATGAAATTGATTTTTTGACCTGGTGTAACAATTTTGTTAACATCCGAGGGAAGGGTATGGAATATTCTCGGCCTCCACAGATTCCTCCCCATCCTTGCTTAGCAAGTCTACGTTTTTTAGGCTCAAGAAAGGGAAGGCATAAAAACCAGAAAGGGTGGGGTGGGGAACAAACAAATGGTGAGATGAAATAGATGCAGTTTATGATTACAAACACATTGCCCAACACACTTCAGTAGGAAGCTTTGAGAGCACCGTAAGACACAGGATAACCTTTTGCCCCAAGAAAGAATTTACACGGAATAATAATAAAAATTGTACTACGTTTAAGGCCAGGGTAGGTGCTGTGCCTCACCTTCTGCTTTTTCCCTCTGTTATCATGGCCACGATCCAAAACTTGCTTTACATTTTCATCACATGGGATCTTGAGCGCTTAACTCTGTGCAGGCCTGTGACTCATCTGTTTATATGTTCCAGAATCAGGAGTTTTCCCTAGCAAACTCTTGGCTCTCCCTGGCAGAACAATCCATTTCCCATTTCTTTGTTTGCTACTACTGGATTAGGTGCCCTCTGGGCAGAAAGGGGGGGGTAAAAAATGAATGAATAATAAAACAATATCAAAATCTTTCCACTGGCAGTAGTAGAGCCCCCCACCCCACTCCAAAACTCTTGTTTTTCTTAATGGATTAAGTGTGATTTTTTGTTGTTGTTGTTGGTTGTAATACTTTTGTACTGATTTTGCACCATTTTAATTCTGTTCACTGGTCAAAGCATGGCAACGCACGGAGGCATCT
This sequence comes from Python bivittatus, assembly GCF_059951505.1. Classification (NCBI taxonomy): domain Eukaryota; kingdom Metazoa; phylum Chordata; class Lepidosauria; order Squamata; family Pythonidae; genus Python; species Python bivittatus. The sequence continues at coordinate 19,302,079 of NW_028277053.1, forward strand.
ATGTTTAGTCATTTATAAAATCCCCGGCTTCACAAGGCGTCGACTGATGACAGTCGTGTCACATGAGTTGCTTCAAAGGAAGGCATTAGTCATAATGCCAGCCTTTCCATCTCAGGTCCCAGGCCATCCGAGGGCTGCCATGAATGTACACCGACCTGAACCCAGGTCAAATCTCTTCCATATTGGAGGGGGTGGACCTTCCCTCAGATTCTCTGGAATGCCAAACCAGTTTGGGAAACCAGCATTAACAAAAAGGACAAGAGTAACTGGGATTCACTGGGTTGGCTGCCCAGAGCGTAAAAGCACCCAACACCTGCCTTTAAGATCGGCCATACCGCCTGAGCTGTGATGTTCCGGGCAGTATGGATAATAAAGATGAAAATGCGGTAAAGAGAGAGAGCTCAGCAGCCAGGGTGCAAGCTATAATAAACCATAATTTGCAGGTTTGATTCTAAATCAGTGAAGATCTTAGTCATTTCAGCAGCTATTTTTAATATAAATATTTAACATTTTCCCCAAACAGCCTCCAAACATGCCCACATACTGAACTCCCATTAATTACTGTTGTTAAATGATTTTCACCACACCCACTTTCTTCCCAGAACCCAAGATAGCAGGATTAGACTTGGAGCATGACCTTGGGTCTTAACGAAATTTAATTAACGCGCACAGCCAGCTCAAGCACCCCACGGAATCCAACAGGCGAACCTTTCAAGCGCTGCACCGCACCTCCCTCCACGTGGCGAGTGGGCGCTCTCTTAAAACGCTTATAGCGATGCAGGTGACTAACTGCATTCTGGGTCGTGCCCCAAATTCACTCCGTTTGGACCATAAAGAGGTTTTACAGAGAAAACAGAGCCACGGTTCGGGCATGTATACGCAGGACTGGGGAGTCTGGGTATCTCTGGAGGGGGCCAAGGAATGGAGCAGCTGCTTCTCACTTCATAGCTGAGAAGCTATCAGAAAGGATCAGACCCGCAACACTGAGGTTATGCTGGTGGTCAACAGCGAAGGCAACAGCTCAGCTCTTTCCTGCCCACCACAATACTGTAGAGAGCCTTGGGGTACATAGGGAAATCAGTATCACCTTGGGCTAGCCCAGTGTTTCTCAACCTTGGCAACTTGAAGATGTGTGGACTTCAAGTCTCCAAGGTTGAGAAACACTGGGCTAGATGAAACATTTTGTGACACGGAGGTGATGAAGTGTAAGGATGAAGCCCTTTCCTCAGTGTTTCAAGAGGACATTCTTCTTCCTTTGGCAGAAAACGGGCCTTTGTGCACGGCAGTAGTGAGCAGGGGTGGAGGACGGGAATGTTGTTTTGCAAACTTGCTTTGCTTTGCACAACCTTCAGAGAAGCTAAAAACCACTTCAAAGATTAATACAGCATACTACAGACCTTCTCAAGTGGCCAGCAGTCCAAGAAGGAACTGGCTTCCACAGTTTCCACAAGGGTCTTCTAAGGAAGTACCTGCACTGCCAGAAACCCTTTAAGGGCAGCAGAGATGTGAGCAGGCACAAATGCACCAATATTCCTCAAATAAGGGTCTCAAAGAAGGGGAAGGATACAGCTTTTTGCCAGCTTCCCAAGCTATATATTGTCCTAACACAGATTTCTAGAAAGGGTTGTCTGTTCTACTTGGTTCAAAAGAAGCTCCTATCTACTGGCTTCACTGACAGATCAGCTTCCCACTACAAGAGTTGAAAAAAATTCAGGTTAATGCCCCTTATCATCTTCTACTGTATCTCCAATGCTACTGATGTCTTAAGCAACTCTAGCAGGCTTTCTGCCAAAGGAATTAAAAAAATGAATGAAAAGAAACCTCTAGGATGGCCAGTAATGTGGACATTGTTCCCAGATTAATTTTGGTGGAAAGCCAAATGATTTCCCCTTTATTTGGAGAATTGTAATCCATCTTGTAATCATATCAAAAGATTCCCACTAGCCTCTAAGCACAAATAACGAGCATTAACTGCCGAAACGGGTTTTCTAGCCCCGGAGAAGTATTCTTTCCCCGTTCTGACAGACCCAATTTCAGACTGGTCAATACAGAAGCTGTGCTGAGTGGCCAAAACAATTATTTGAGCTTCAGAATGTTTCCAAAGAACGACTGAGCTCCTTATAAAAAATACCATCCAGAACCCTGGGGCAGGAGTCGGCTGGCGTGACTGCAGAGGTTTGCTGATGGGTTACTTATATGCATGCCAATGCTGGCCGTCACCTGCCATCCCCTCTTGGCATCCGAAGACACACAGGGTCCAGATCAGTGCTGGGATGGGGGTTCACACGTTCATGTGATCTTTGCATTTCACTCGGTTAAAAACAAAGATGGCATGTAACTAGGTCTTACAAAGGGGCCCCCTTTACAGATGCAAAAAACATCTGTACATTGAAAACTTGTACATTGAAAGAATTCCATTCAGCAAAATGATGGGTACACTTCTGTTGGCATAAGGCCTCAGTTAACATGGGGGAAGGAGGTGTCAGGCAGCTACAAAGTGGTGAGACTGTATCACACGTGGGGGAGCTGAATATCAGGAGTTCTCTTTTAAGACTTCTTTTAAACTAGTAGAGAAGTCTTCAGGTCAAGCTCACAATTACACACAAGTGTGATGCAGGCTTCTTCCAGGATACAGTTTTTTAACCAATTTTCTAGCCAAAAGGCCTGGAATTTGCAGGTCGTTCCCCATCCGAGTATTAACTGGGTAATGCCCTGCTTAGCTTCTGAGATCAGCCACAGTCAACTAGGTCCCAATGATGACGTGCTAATTTTAGGGATTACTGTACAGTTTTCTTGTGTTTCAAAATGGCTATGAGTGTTCAATAATTATAGTCAACACAAATCCTATAGTCATCCACAAAAAGGATGACAAGGGTTCGCACTATTTTGATGAAGCTACCACAACTTAGGATAGGAAGAAACTTTGGGTTTACAATTGCACTGCTTCTAGGTATAAATCAATGGCTTAATTAATCACAACTCTATCTGAACATGTGAATTGCATCAAATGCATCTTAAATTACATCAGCTTCATCTTAAATCACTTCATTTCTCAAAACCTGATTCAGGAGATTTTGGGTATGCAAATATGGGAGATGAATGGGCTGAGTCATCCTATCTATTTGCAAAAACTATTGATTTGGGGCCACTTAGTACTACAGAAACAACAAAATATGCAAATACATTCTCTTTAGTACATAGGTATACATTAAGCAAGTGCTGGGAACTCTATGTTCTAAGAACAGGATGGTGTGTTCATCATCTAGCATTGTCGAACGTGGGGCAAAGACTCAGAAGTTGCAACTATGACTTCTTTTCCTTGTTCTATCACTGACTCATAAGAAGCCTGAGCAAGTTTTGAAACGATACGTAATAAATCAGAAAAGTAAAGGAAGAATACTCTGCTATACTCCTGGTGGGAAGGGAGTCACTTCTACCTTCAGAGCAGGTCTCTTCCCAGCATGCCTTTCCTTAGGCTCCTTCCCCTCCTCCATTTCCTCATCCATCGGCTGAAGTTGGCTAACATTACAGAAAATGAGGCACAGATCCACCACAATTATGGCAGAAACGTGAGAGGAGACACTATCCACTGAGCGAGAAGAACTCATTTACTCCTGGAACTTTTGTCTCAGATTTGTGCAATTCTATCTCAAGTGAACCTACAAGTAGGCTTTAAAGTCCCAGATGGGCAGGTATTGGCCACCCTGGTTTGAACTTGGCTGGAAACCAGTTGACCATTTTTAAGGTTATTAGACTGGGATGTTACTGGCAATTCATCCTTTTCAAACTCTGGTTGTTCTGCAGTATTTTGATGCGTGCAGATTTTAATGTTGTGCTGTATTTCATGTATTGGAGTGTACTTGGTAAGGCAAAAGTCGCTCAAAGGCCTCTCAGGCAGCATTTTGTAGCAGTCTGATTCACTTTATTCTGGGAATGGCAGTTTGGTGAAGCAGCTGATAAATTACATTAGAGGCCCCAACCCAAGTGCTATATTTCTCAGAGTCCCATGGACGGAAGGAGTAGCTAATGCTGACAGTAAAGATAAAAAGAGCCAGTGCAGGTATAGATACTATGGTATTGCTATGTTCTTACTCCTTACTTGGCTCCTCCGACCCTCCTACTCAATATTCCTGTTTTTGCATTTATGAGTTTGCGACCAAGGTAGTTCATCCACGAGACCACGTACAATTCACAAGGTACGTCTTACTTGAGAAACAAAAAAGAAAACATGCCCAGAAAATAAAATGCTCAGAATCAACTTCCTTCTCTGCTTGCACAGAGAAAACAAGTTGATGCAAATTCCTTGGATTACAATGCTTATTCAATCCTATGTACGCCACAGTCGATTTTAAATGCAGAGTTGCCAAGCTGGTTACTCGTTCAGGTATTCAGTTGCAGCCTTGTTTCCCAGGCTGAATTGCTCCGATTCCAGATTACACACAGGCACCCTCTCCCGAGAGTCTCCTATTGAGAAAGTCTGGAGGTTTCAATTTAAAGATTACCTGGAAAGCTACTTCTGTTCATCTCATTGATCTCAAGACAATGACGCACTGATGTTTAGCCAGTTAGAATCACTTCCTTCCTGGGGTGGTTATGAGTTAGAACGCCTTGACCAAAAGTTAATTTTTACGTGCAAGTCACCCAGGGAACAAGTAAACACAAATGCCTATTCCATTCCCCAGCCACATGAAAAATGATTGAGTCACAATGATGGCTTGAAAAATACAATGGCCAAAGTTAAGTTATGTGTGGGCAGACACCTCCTTTTCATCTTAAATCTCTTCTAGAGAGTCTCAACCATCCACGGCAGATTTTCAAGGGAGCTATGAGAAAAGGGGGGCTGTCCCCACTGTTCTGCTGAAGGAGCCATTCAGACGGAAGGGGGCTAGTCTTTTCTAAAGAGCTGATGGTCTTAATGAAGGAGACATCATTCTTGGAGCCTCCTCCAGTCTCTGATCCCCCAGACTTGTAGTTTTCAAAAATGACTGGAGAAAAAACACAACTTCTGTAAGAAAATATTGAAACATCTTTTCTGAAAGGAAGTCAGGTACTACCATTTGAATATTACTATTTCAATAGTTTTGGTAGATACGAATAAAATGATTGGTCCTTACTTTGTGGCAGGAGCAGAAGCAAGTAACTTCTCCAGGATGAGCACTACCTTTTTTTAAATGTTTAAGGGATGAGCTGGACTACAAGTGTTTGCAAGCGTAAAGAAAGGACAGCTGCTGTCCACCGTGAGAGCAAGACAGAACCTCTATTTTCTGAAGCAGCCCATCCTCCAAGGAGGAAACAGTGTTGATGTCCCTGCCAGGAGCTTCCCAAGAGCTGGTTGTCCCTGGGGTGCCTCAGGCCTCACGGTCCCTTTGCTTAGGAGCAGGGCATTTCTTACCCGCTGAAGCTGGGGTGCAAAAAGCGTGCCCACGCAGCCTCCAGCCATGCTCCTTCCTCCTGCAAAACGGAGGGTTGCCCTCTAGTGACAGCCAACTACCCTGCAGCCCTTTTCCCTCCGTTCTGCTTAAGAGCAGGCAGGCCCTGGGGCCACCTGCTTTGAGCCTGGAAGTTAAGCAAGGCCGGGCCTGGTGACCGCTTGGATGGGACACCCCAGCCCAGCCCAGCCCAGCCCAGCCCAGCCCAGCCCAGCCCAGCCCAGCCCAGCCCAGGCTGGGAAGTCAAAGAAACATCATGGAGATAGGCAAGAGCGATCCAGCTTCACGGGACAGTCAAGAAATCTTGCATGGCTGCGTCCATGTAATCACCCAGAACAGAAATAGACAAGAAAGCATCTTTATGTGGGTGGAAGGTGGTGTTTCTGTGATATAACAGTTTCATATTATTTTGGTAATTTTGTGAGGAAACTGAGCAATCTAAAACTGTAACAATAATAAACATGGAAAGTGGCACCACGCAGCTGCTGGAGCTCTCAAGCTGCGAGGAGCCGCGTACCTCCAGGCTGAAAAATCCTGCATCCAACCTTATGGACTTGCCCCTTCCCGGATTGGCTTAACTGCAGCTCCCCTGTTTCACCACGGCCCAGCCTGTCTGGAGCTGCTGGGAATTATAGTCCGACACCTGCCGAGCCGGAGGGTCCCCACTCCCGCTACCCGCGTCTATTCTGAAGTCAACCCTTCTGAGAAGGTTCAGTGGATGCAAGAGGCGTTTAGTCTTGCTGTTGGATCTGAGCGAAAATGCAGCTTTTCCACAGATGCCCAAATGCCACTTCCCAACGCTCTTGCCTACAAGCAGATGACTGGCCCACCAAACTATGGCACAGGACTCACATTTTGGCATGTTTCTCCTACTTTGTGCTATCAAAGCTTGGTGTAGGTTACTGTACAAAGAGCAATAACTTACAAAGCATTGTACACAAACTTACTATCTCATATTAGTAGTTACTTGGTGACTTATTTGCCCAAATTTGAGACATACGTATTGAATGAAATTGCTGCTGGATTTGTGACATTCTGGCTTGAACATCTGCATGTATATAGTATTTGTATAATAACCAAATAGCTGAATTTGTGACATTTCTTCTGATTAAATATGCTTTATACCTTAATTAAGGAGAAACTGCTGTATATCACTCCAGGCACAAACACCTTTGATGCTCCACAATCAGCTCCATAAGAAGAGAAGAAATAGCTTAAATGTGTCTCTTTTCATGATGTACAAAGTGAGCTGAAATATACATCAGGCAAAGTTCCCACACAGCTGTGGAACCCAGTTTTTAATCTTGCTCTAGGAATGCTTGTGGGCTGCAGTTCTAGAAGTCAAGATATTATGCAATATTTTGGAGAAACCTTACTCTTTGAACATCCTGAAATCATCAGTATTCCTGTGTGCCACACACGCAGACATAAACACACGCATACGACTATTTGGAAAGCCTGCGATCGCCGCTGCAAATCTTTCCCCAACAGCCCAAGAGAATCACCCCAGGCTCTCACAGGGACAATACAGGAATCTTTCTCACTGGGCACCACATAATACCTAGAGCAATAATTCTTCACAAGTGGCATCTAGCGAATTCCTGCCCACTTCGTGACCCCATTTTTATGCCCACACATTAATCAGAAGCCACCTTAGTGAAAGAAATGGAGCCTGTTTGACATAGCTTATTTCCTCAATATAGTCGCTGTGTCTCCTCCGTGGAAACCCCAGTGGAGTGACAACCCCTTGGCCAACGGCGTAGATTGTGGCTCATGGGTTTCAAATCTGGTATAAGCTGTGTAGCAAAGGATTTCTGACACAGCCAATATATGTCTCAACCGCACTATGGGCCGACATTCACTTTCTTTCATTTCCAGAAATAAGCCAAGAATATGTCCTTTCAGAATACAGCCAACTGTGTGTTCAGTTTCTGATCACCAGCTTCTCATTTGCCAAACTGTGAGCAAATGCTCTTGTGGAAACACTTCTTCATTATGGATCCTTATTTTTTGGAATTCTAACTTTTATCCTGTGATGTCAACCATCTATCTGCTGACTAGAACAGGCTGCATATGGCTAATTCATGGAAAATAATTTTCTCGTGTAGCTACTGAAACATTTTGCCTCTTGCAGAAGAAAATCCAAACCAGGCTTTACCTGGGACTGGGACTAAATGATAGAAAGGACATCCATTGCGCCCCGAGCTCCAAGGCTCCCAGTCCCCCCGCAACCCCCCACCCCACCTCCCATCGGCTTCCATGCACATAGTTTCTTTGCAATGGTTGGGCTGGGCCTGGTGATGCCATCTTTCAGCCTGGCTGAAAGGTTGCTGTGGGACCGACCATGCTGTGGCTCAGATGAATTTGTGGACCTGGCTCTAAAGAAAGGCAGAGAATCTCCAGAATGAAGACCAACCCTAAAGGATTAGCAAGAGAGAATGACGTGTCTCCATTCTGTCAAACCAAGGGATTACCAGGCAAGAGGATTTCTAAAAGCCAGGGTAGACAAAGCGTATTAAGAAAACAAAAGGCACTGAATGGCACTTAAAGGTCACAGAACAAGTAGAACTTACTTCTCCTGTCTCTGGTCATGAGTTTTACTTGGACTTCCATCTTTTCAGCAAAAAAGGCCTGAACAAAGACTAATGACAGGTGCCATTTCTTATTCAAATAATATCTGGAGTAACTGTGGAGTCTCAGGAATGCAGAGTTTGAACAGGCTCAGACTAAACAAAATGCCAACATTCTCCTTTCAAACAGCATCTCAAATGTATGAAAAATGAGAAATGAATGGCAGGGCCATCGCTGTCAGAGCAGAGACTTGTTTGGAAGCAACCCACAGTGACCTTCCTCTGTGGCCCAACTGCAGTGTGGGAGTAACAGCAGTCCAGGACTCCCATAAGGATGATGGGAAGGGCTGATACAACGAAGATAGCAGTAACGCAAAGCATGGGTCACGGCACAGAGACTATCATTCTAGCTCAAGAGTCAATTTATGACCCAATTTTACAATAATAAAGTGGCTGCGGGCTCCCCCTTCTTTAGCTTGTATACGCTGAGACTCAGTTTCCCACTCATGTTCTTCAGCTGTCCTGGAAAGAACTGAGGAGTAACATCACAAGAATACAACAAGGCTGATCCTGTGGGATTTGAAAATTTAAAGTATGTCCTTGACTGAATTTGCCTGAATTCTACACATGTTCTCTGAAGCGCCTGCTGCCAAGCCTGAAAAGAGAGGGACTGGGTTCAAATGTAAATTGACCCACTACAGAGGCCCTTCTCTTACTTCCTTCAATAGAAGCCACATTCAGCAGCTCTGGACTAGAACGTTATAGAAGTGACATCACTATAACTTCCATAGGTTTGCATAGTTCAGGGTGAGAGGGCCTGGCTCTGTTTTATGCAAAGCTCCTAAGCCAAGTTACAAGCTGTGTGGAGTTACTGATGCAGCTTAAACAGGAGCAGAACCTGTGAACAAAGCTTTCGTGTCTGGGTCTCTTTCTCCGAGAGGAGCAACGTTCTGGTTTGGGCTACACGTCAACCAGATTATGGAAGGCGCTCCTCTCTTTCTCATGGGAAGAACCAAAATGCAGCCTGTTGGTTCGTAGGCTATAATGTGGTTTAGTCAGTTCCTTTGCTGCTAAATCCACTGAGATCCTCGCTTTTGGGAAATAGACTTCTCGTTGGTGAATCCTTCACTCTTATAGGCTAAATAAAATTCTCGTGAAGAATACTGCAGTGGAACTGCAAAGTTAACCCTAATTGTTCTTTCAAATTCAGGACTGAAATACAGGAAGTCCCCAGTTTAAGAACAGGTTTTGTTCCCAAGGTCTGTCCTTAAGCCGAATTTGTAGGTGAACCGGAACAGTATTATTGTATAATACTGTATAAGTAGTACCCTAACCGTTGTGTATTTAACTTGAATTTTGCTACAACAGGCTCCGTTCTCAACTATGGGTCATCCTTAACCTGGGGACTCCCTGTAGGAAACTGCCTTAATATGTTTTTCCTATTACAGCTTCCGGTAAGGATGCTTCGCCTCTCCTAGGCTCCACTGCTAGCAAGTGAAAAGTATCTGCAGACTAAGAGCAACGAACTCTTTGACCGTAACATTTATTGGAGTGACCAATTTACTTCTGATTTGCAGCAGTGCGTTATTAATACATATTACTGATCAGGGTTTGAATTGAAGGGAGATGATTTTCAAGAATTTGGTAAGTTTCTTTGAGTAGTTTAGTCTTTCTCTCCATTTTTCCTTCCTTTCCTGTCCCTTTTTATTTATACGTTAGTTTTTAGCTTGTTAATTGACCTCAAGCTATAATACTTGAAAGGTGCTGACGTTTCTGCTTTTGTGGCGTTGTGGGAGGGGTTTGTGTCAAAAAGTCGAAATGGCAGTTGTGACGGTGTGCTTGAAGCCCCGCCCCTTTCGTCCGTGCATCAGTGTGGCACACCCGTGCACAGCAGCAGGGCTTCTATGGCTCTGCCGAAACCGCCATCTTGACTTTCCTGACTCCCCGCGAACGCCACTGTTCTGTTTGCGCTTTCCCTTTGCGCTTCTCATTTAAGGGTATGGCGCTGAAGAAAACATTATTTAACTTCGGCCGGCCGGCCGGCCCGGTGTCTGCATTCCACAGCACAATCGTTTCAAGTTTCCTCAGCCACTGGGCCTCTGCTTTGTAAATACGCCCTCGCCTCTGAAGGCGGACACGACGTTCGCCTCTCCTGGCAGCCACGCCGGGAGGACCCGTGAGATCTGCTCCTCAGGTGGGCCCAACGTGGCTCCACCCCAAAACAATCCACGCAGACTGGCGAGACAGGGGAAAGATTCTGGGCTAACACTCTCCACAATCAGTTACGTTTCTGCAGTCTTCATCACACTGCGCTTCCTCCTCCTTTTCTCTACCGAGAAACGCATGAGAAGGTTGTCGTGCGCTGCCCTGGCACAGAGCAGCCAGGAATCAACGTGGAGACTTCCTGCCGCTCTGTGAGTCGCAGGTTCACCACCTCCAAATACCAAGCTGGGTTCCTCCCACAGAAGTTTGAAGACAGCTTCCAGGAACCTCCAAGGTTGAGAACCAATTCTACTTTTTAATGTGGAAGAGCAGAAAATAACCATATTAGCTGTATTCTTAACAGTTAATTAAATGTAAATGAAATTTAGCTTTTGTTCAGGACCCAGCCACTACCTCAAGAATCCTCAGTATGCAAAGAGGAGCTCTTCCCGATGTCAGTGAAAAGACAGGAAGGATCAACAGAGACACACTGTATGCGTGACTCTTCAGGAACCCTTTTGCCTAATTTTCCCAAATTACTATTAGGGTAGTCACTTTTAGTAATTAGTAGAAACTAAAACTACACTGACAAAACGTACGTGGCACTATTTGTAATAGTTTCTCCTTTCGAAACAAGATCACACACTTTTGTTCACATCTCCTCCGTAACTGACATTACACGTGATGGGACGGTACAAACGAGAACATTTGTGACTCATAAGTCCTCACTTCTGGTGGGTCACCCGTGTTTCCAGAAACTGTTTATTATTAGCGTGCGCCCCCTGGTGGGTCAGATGAAAATAATGAAAGCAGGCGCTTCTCAGCCCGAAGCATCTGAACCCGGGTAGACAACGCTAGTCTTCTACAGATGCATTCGAACAGCAGCATAACTACAGGCTTTGTGAGGTTGGATGGACTCGGGAGAAGCAGATCACTACATCTTAACTGTCTCTGTTAACCCTAACCCTTTTCTGGTATAGCAATATCCTATTATTCATGCCACTTTGCAACCTTTGTCAAACTTGACTCATCTTAAAAGAGGGTCCCAACTGGCTAGCACTTGGGTGGGAGCCAACCAAGTCATCTCTTGACAAGGAAACTACATGGACATATCCACCTACCAGCACAAGTTAACTTAAAGGAATCTTTCCTTTAATTATGTACAACACCTACACCATGTTCCCTCTGATTCTTTTAGCTCGAGATGAGGAATTGAACCTCCAATTTTCTGCAGGTGAAGGAAGACAACTTCTAATTAATATGAATCCCACCAGGTTTTCAAAGATTTGAGGGTTAGAGATGGCTGATGGCACATCAAGTTCCTCATCCATCATGCAACGCAGTCCTTGGAAATCACTGCTGTGTAGTGCCAGGGAGAAGCAACTGGTGCTCCTCTGAGGCCATTTCACGGGAGGCCCTCTGATACGATGAATATATTCAGGGCTGTCATTGATTTGACATACAGAAAACATACAGACACTCCTTTGTTACATATCTTGCAGCAATGGCTAATGTGCAACCACAGACTGTACAGAAGAGTAGAATTATGCAACAGAAGTTTCTGCGATCAGATTTTTCCTATTTATCCTTGTATGCAGAGCTGTCCTAATTCATTTGTCCCTGGTCCATATTATACCCCAATTCCTGTGGGTCACAGAAAAATAACTGACTCACGCCACTCTGGAAAGAAAAATAAAGGCAAAAGTAGTTGCCACTAAACCTGAATCCACACCATATATAATGGGAGATATTTTGAACGTCCCAAAAGGCCTGCAAAAATTAGAGGTGAATACATTTCCCTTTCACCATTTAACCTATGGAGCGTTTGCACATATATGGCCTTTCAGCTCAGCTGTCTCATGTTTTTTAAGACAGTTCATTGGGACCTCATTAAACATTTTGGCCTGCAAAAACACCCACTGGCTCATCCACCAGATTATTATAAATTTTGACTACACGCACTAGATGGAACTTGGGATCCTTATTTAGGCCTCGTTATTGTCTTGCCCCACTCCCTACCTCAACAAGCTTCTGCCTGCCAACACTTTTTTGTTTTACGAGGCTTAAATAAAAGAGGCAGCTTTCTGAAGTCTTCTCCTAACTATGAGCACCCTGAACCTCAAGCACAGAACTACTGATTTTTTACTTAATTGGGTGTAGAAGACTGCAGGCTGGGAATCAAACTTTCAAATACAGGTGATTAAAATAATCTTATCCATCCCATGATTTTTTCATGAGGGCCTTCTGGTAAAACTGTAAGACTGGCAGTTGTGAGTCCAACTCCAACATCCGCACATCGAATTAAGCTCTTCCAAGCATAGGGGCAGTTGCAATGGTTAGAACCATTCAGGAGCCAGTGGGGGGGGGGGGCAGGCAATGCATCGAAAGGGCAATGGAAGTTATGGAAGGCCTTTGTTCCTGCAGTGTACGCTAAAGCTGTTAGAACCCAGGGGCTCAGGGACGAGTTGCTTCATGCTGATTCCTTCTCCCTCATGCAGCCATGGGAAGTTCATAACTTTTCTGGTTTTGCAAGAGGGAATGGGGCAAACCACAAGGAGAGATGCAAACAGCTTTCTCACACATTGAGAGCCCGGGGCTTGCCATTCTTTTCTGGCACAATGTCTCCAGCCCAGATCTTGTCTGAAAGAGACATGGGAATGCAACGTTTGGCCTCTGTGCCAGGTCACCTTGGGGTTCCTGGAACCTTATCAAGGGGACCAGTGAAGAGATGATGAGCAAGACAGGTTGCCCTCTGTTGCACCATTCGGTGCTGGCGTTTTCTGGCAGATCGTCGTCAACACGGGCCCTGATGTAGACAGAGCCCGTGCGAGTGAAGTGATCGCCCAGAAAGCTGCCACAACCCCCTTCCAGTGCAACAGACCGACAGACTCCTCTTCCGCAGCCCACGGGAAGGCTCAGTGCCCACCAGCGGGAAGGAAAGGGGAGACTCAGAGCTTTGGTGGAAGGGAGGGCACTGCCGGCGAAGGACGCAAGTAGCAACACCAGCCACACTTCTGGAAGGGTACAATTTTGCTTGGGCATCCTGGTTTCCTTCACATACTGTAATAGTGATGCTAAGGAGGCAGATGTGCTGAAAGGGAACTGGGCCCTTCTGGTGGCTCCACAGCAGCATCCTTACGTGGGTACCTAAGACAGCAGACAATGGCGTGAATGGAACAGCCTTCACTTGACTTAATGCAGGAAGTCAGTTTATGCTTCAACAATGTTTTTAAACAGAGCCCTGAGGTTTCTCTTTCCTCTCAAGAACCAACCTTTCAGGATGGAATAAAAATCCGACTAAATGGCCAGAGATTTTATCTCAGGGGGATCCTTTTCAGTGCCAGGCGGAGCAGATACAGAATTGTCACCCATTTACAACTTTTTTTCCCGAGGGATGAACTGGAATGACGTCCAGCTGGAATGTCACCAGAGACAACCACGTGGAACCCTCTGAGGGCAAGTAAATCGTAAGAAATTCACCCAGATTCTTGGCTGGATCTGAGTCATGATCCTGCATCTTGGCTTGACTGGACACTCCCTTTCCCCCACCTTTGCAGAGAAAGACTTGGACTCAAGAGGAGTTTCCAGCGGTGGGGAAAGCCTCGGCTCTAGGATCACATGGCTGGTGGGAATTATCAAGAGAACCAAACTGTATGAAACTCTTCAACCTCGGCGGCTGCCATCACCACTGAATTTGGAGCTGGAAGCATTCCCTAAGGTTAAGTGTGCAGAGAGACAGGGGCCAGACAGGGGGGCCTGCCCGCTGCTCGAGGTGGATCATGCCAACTTTTCTGGAGCTGCTCACCTGTATGTGTCCTCCGATGAGCCTTCAGGTGGGAGCTTTTCGTGTAAACCTTATTGCACCCTTCGAAATCGCACCTGTGGATCCGGCGCTTTCGGGAGTCGGGCGATTCAGACCTTCTCTGACGTCTTGTGCTCTCAATACTAAACGGTGAAATTGAACTGTGAAAGAGAAGGAAATCAGGAAGTTAGACCACTCGTTCCCTCCGCGATGAGAAAAAAGTGAGATTGGTGGCAACAGACAGAGAGGTTAAAGGAGAAATGCAATCACTGGACACTTTTCATTAACGCTTCTTAACTCCGCCAGAGTCTTCCTCTGGGGGACTTCCTGACTCTAGAACCGGCTCACGTTGACCTACAAAGCCAAGTCCTTTCTACCGGGAAGCCCCTCGGGGATTGGGGAGGGGGGTAAACTTCTGCTTCTGATGCCGGCCTGGAATGCGGAAAAGAGGACGGGGGGGGCGGTTCTCACGGCAGGACAGGATGCCAGGTTGAGTGAACGGGGCCTTCTCAAGAGATGGAGGGCTTTGCAGGCCTCGTGGAGAGGCTGCTCTTTTGGCCCAAGCTTCCTTGACAAGCAATGTTATATTTCAAAATCTGCTCTCTCCGCACAACAACTATATTCAGAAACTTTGGGTATCCCATTTTGAGGAGAAGGTGTGGGGTTTTTTTTACAGTTGATTGAGATACAGTATTTTAGAAACTTCAGAAAACAGGAAAAGACGTAACATTTGATTCTATGCCGGGTCACACCCCTGTTAATTTTGTTTCAAGAAACAGATTTTACTCTTTTCTCCCTACCCCTACATCTGTTTTAGTCAATCATCATTGAGGTACCCACCTCTATCAAATGAATTTACGCAGCTGGCAAACGTGCTTGGAGAAAAGCACTTCGCGCACGCAGGAGAAATGGACGGGTCTCCTTGGAGGCAACGCTGCTCCCCGCGTCCCCCAAAGACACCCCCCCTTAGGAGCAGGTCTCTAGAGGGAGACCGAGGGGTCCTTGCTCCCCCGCAAACTGCACTCGCACCCGCAGCGGCTCCCCTTCGCCCAGGGCCTGCTCAACACGTGCAAGGGAGGGGAGCTGCTGTGCGCCGAGTGGTGTGTGCAGGAGAGCCGGGCGCGAAGAGGGACTTTTCCAGAAGTCTCCCTCCCCTTCCACCCTGCTTCCTCCTAGACTCCTCCGTCAGCGGTGCTTTGGGAGGTCACTGCACTCAGAACTCCCCAAAGTCCCTTCCGCTTGCCTTCCTGGCAGCTACTTTCAGAGACGGAGGAAGTGCAGTGTAACCAGGAGAAATGCTATCATAGAACTAAGGAGGAAAGAAGATGCTCAGCATCCAGGAACAGCTTTACCTTACTCTTAACAGCTGCCTAGAGTCATTATATGAGACCCAGAAGTCCTGTAAATTAATAAACAAACAAACAGATTTGTTGCTTGGATTAATGCACTTGTTCCTTGCATGACTGAGTCATTTTCTAACTTTGGGCCACTTATGGGAGGTGATTTATAACCTGGCAAAAGCTACCAGACAAGATAACTGCCATGTGCTTGGCTTTCAAATACAACAATACAAAATACAAAATACTTTAATGACCAAGTATAAAATATATACAAGGAATTTGTCTTTGGTGACGAACAGCAAGATTAACGGTGCATTTGGCTTTCAAATGCTACTTTAGAGAGTGTGGCCTAATAGCTTATAGTACACGGAAGCTGTGATAGTCCAGGATACCTGTGGTCTTCCTTCAGAGTTTCACCTTTCACAGATCTACCTGACACTCCTCCTTCGTCTCCTTCCATAGAGGCTTGGACCTCAGAGGCAATAAATGCTGTTTCCATAACGTTAAGTGCCTTACGGAGCCATCCTACAGTCGCTCACAAGCACGGCCACCAGGTTTCTGAAAAATATGGCCATGCGACACGCACAACCTCGCTTCCAAAATCCTGTCCTGGCTCACTAATCTTCTTCCCAGTTTCTGCCACTTTGGGAGATAATTTTGCTCAGCCCAGTGGTGACAACACACTGGTCTACTGCTCTGGAGCACTTGGAAGAGTTGCAGACCTTTGTCTCCACACTTCTGTTCTCCTCTGTAAAGAAACAAAAGTCATCATATTCTAGCCTTCCCCAGCTCGTGCCCTGCGCTCAGATCTGGACTGCAACTCCAGAACAATGGGCTCCAAGTTAAAGATGGAGGGCATGTTCCATGGCCATTTTAATTAGGTGCAGTGATTAGCCCTAATCATTTCAAGCTGAAGATTTTCATCCCTCCACTAGATGGAGAAAAGCCTCTTTGGAACAGCCAGAGGATCCAAACAAGCCACCGAGCAGCCTCATCCCTCCCTTTCGCTTGGCGGCACTCCTTCCCCCCCAGTGTTCCTTGCACGGCTTCCTTTGTCTGGCCGGCGAAACCACCTGATTTCACAGGGTTTGGCCCCTGGTGTTGATACAAACAATGGCCTTCACTGCTTTAAAATCAGCCGTGTGCCTGAAGGGAAAAACAGATCTTACTTAATATATTGTCTTATTTCAAATTGTTTTGTCAAGGTTGATGATAAATAAAATATAATAAAATTAAGTCAGTTAGCTTTTGGAGGGGCAAACAAATAAGGCCTGCTTCCTACACGGCTTTTGTTTTATCACAAAGCAATTTATCTTTGTTTCCACTTAATAACGCATAAAACTGTAGCCAAAACTGAATCTTCAGTGCAGAAATTCCACACTTGGTGGCCCAAAAGTGCGTAGGTGGACCATATCTTCCATTGTACAAGAAAACAAATCCTTTAATTTGAACTACTGTCAAAGGAGACTCCTCTCTCTGGAAGTCTGGTGTTAAATCCAAGTTTGATATGAAGACAGAGAATTTTAAGAACAGAAATGCAGAGTACAAGGCACAGAGACCATCTGGCCACCATCTTCGCTAATAATAAAATTAAGCACAGACTCTAAAATGAGGTATCTGCTAATATGTGCACAAGGAGAAAAACAGACTTTTGTGCTGCAAAAATCCAGATGCCCAGCAGATGGCGAGAAAAAGAGAGGATTCCCTGTATCTCTTTACTGCCCTCCTGTGGTCACCTGGTTTTGCGCAGCTCAGGCCTGGTAGCCCAAGGAAAGCAGTCTTAAATTCTAAGCCCGGGGATGGTTACCCGCTAGCCCAAAGTGTGCTCTGGAGCCTGGCTTTACGCATTTCTGGTAAGCTGGAGCAGTGAGTAAAGCTGGATGCAACGACGTAAAGGCAGCCAGACAGGAATGGCAAAGCGCTTTGACGTCCTGCAGCAACATGACATCTCATTATTCAGTAATCTATGATTCCACAGAGGAATCAAATGTGCTTACATATATTACTTGTGGTACCAGAGGAAAAAAGTGGCTAAAAGAAAATTTACCGCTACAGTAGGAATTTGGGCACTATATTCACGTAGCATGATGTTCCCCGATTTTGACCTATGGAGTAATCTACACATCTGGTACAAATTTGCAGTGATATATGTATCAAAATTGCATAGGACTGGAAGAAAAGCCAGCTCTTTGGGCACAGTCCCATATATCGAGGGTTATAAATTCTCCCAACTAAGGCTGGGCAATTTATTACAATTTCTGGTTTGCCTCCAAGATCATGGAATCGCAAAGCTCCAAATCTCGAAGCATATCATTCATCTTTTCGCCTGGTTTCCTGCAGTGAAGCAGGGATGGAAAATCGCGTGGTTGAGTAATCTCCTCTCCTGCAGTGCAGCAAGGACAGAAAGACAAATCGAAGGCTGCCCGGGAACTTCCTCCACCCACCTTTCTCCTTGGAGAAGACCAGCCTCGCTCTTGCTCCAAACTCACGGGAAGGAAATTTCAGGAACCCCCCAGGATTCATAATACATAATGTGCAGGATGTACAATCATCCAGGTGGTAACTGTTTTTTTTTTATTGTTTTTATGGTTTGATTGGACACTGCCCAGAGTCACGTTTCATGAGATGGGCAGCCGTACAAATATGACACATACATACATACATACATACATACATCCCTTCTGTCACCCTAAAAGGACCAAGAAACGAAGCAGAAGGGGAGGAGAGACAGACCCTTGAAAGGACAGACTTACAATAGCCAGTCACCTGTTGACTGGGGGTGACAGCAAAGGAAAATTAGTCCCATGTGGCTTTTCTGACCAATTCAGAAGTGTACCCTGTGTGTTGAGATTTCCTTGAAAATTCAAAGTATATTATTTTGGGGCCACCCCTCCCACATTCCATCCCAAGGGAAAATGGGTTGACTTGTGACACTCGGAAGCATGTGGCTCTGCGCCTCTTCCTTTCCAGCTGGACGGAGAACCAGGGGCTCTGTGCGCTTCCTGAACGATTCCTGCCATCAGAGGCAGCCCAGGCAGTTGGACTCAGTAACGCTGGGAGGGGGGCAAGTTCCTCAATTCTGTATTAAATGTTTGCTTGATTAGCAACAGGAGGATTTGCACACCCTGGATCACCTTCAGCAGTGTGTCTCTGGATCTAACATAAAATCCACAGTGAACAATGTACAAAGCAAGCAGTTGTGGACTCTTGCAAGAGCCATGGGAAACTTTTGTTATGAAAACTGTGTCCGTGTTTTAAACAAAACAAAAATAGCCAAGACCTACATCATCCCAAAGAGGAAACAGATCAAAAAGTATATAAATAAAATAGTTTTGTGTGCACCCATGAGTAAAAGAAGTGAAAAATGAGGACAGAACCTGATTTAAATTAAATATTGCCTACTAACTAGAGACAAAATTAACAGGTGAGGATGACCTATGCTCAGCTAGGTTTAACAAGGCCCCAGACAAACTCAGCTATGAATAAGAACAGCTTCAGTGAAGAAGTAGGGTGTGAAGGAACCTCAGCCACAGATGCTCCCTGGGTGGCTTTGGGCCAGTCCCCTTCTCTTCCTAGCCCACCTCACACATTGATGTTTTGGGGGAAAATGGAGGGGGGAGTGCCAGCTAATGCCCCCTTGAGCTCCTAAAGGAAAGGCGGGATAGAAATCTAACAGATAAAGAAATAAAATGGAAGCATTTTAGGGCAAAGACTGAGAGATTGGAAAAAAGGTTGACTGGAAAAATGAGGATAGTTGGAAAGATATCAAGAAAGTACAGAAGCTGCAAATACCCCTTTCATCTTGCTGATTCCGCCAAAGTTTTTCAATATTCCAGCTCAGATAAGACACACCAAGAGAATCTGAGAATGGAATGAAATGCAATGAAGAACAAGCTGGGAGCTGCAGAGGTTCAGGTCTGACCACTCCAGCGGAAAGTTTTTTAGATGTAATTGAGAGATGTCCCAAGCCAAGTCCTCTTTCATACATTCATGCACATGGGTCTTGGGAATGTGTCCCAAAGTCTACATATTAGGGCTCTGCTTCAGGTTCAAAGGCCAGGAGATGCTTTGGAGTTCATGGGAGCATCCACCTAATTTTGAAGCAAAGTTGTCTTCTCCAAAGATTATGCAGCAGCTTCTTACACTTAAGGGCTGACAGATTTGTTCACCTCCCAGGAACAGTTAACTGTGATTAATTTGTGGTGGTAACTTTACTAAACAACACCAGGATTTTGAGTTAACGAGCCTGCACTAAAACATGACATCAATAATTCACCCTTTTTATTTCTCCACCAGAAAAATATAAACAAGGAAGAGGCATCTATTATTGACTTGGCTTCTTACAAGAACAGTGAACTAACTTGATTTAACGTTAAGCCATCTTTAAAGGAGCTTAAGACCTGGATTAGGGAAAGCGTTGTTCAGTCTCATTTGGAGAAGCGTTGAAAGCCTGAGAATTTTTTTTCTGTCCTTAATTTTCTGGATATATATTTTTAATAGCAGTAATACTTAAAACTGGTACTGAATCTCATACTAACAGTCAGGCGTGGGTGGTGCTGGGTCCAGGACACTCCTCCCCAGCTACTGAGAGGGTCTGCTTGCCATTAGTACAATGAAAGGGGGCGAAACCAATCGCTGAATTTAAGGGAGGGGGTGCTGTTTTTTCCGCACTGGGCCATTGTCTGTTGGACGACTCTGTTAAATAAAACAAAGATAAAACGAGAGCCAGATTTTGGCAGTGTTGGCTCACTCGGCCTTCTCTATAAATCAGTAGGAGCCATTGTGAGACTTTGGTAACATTCAATGACTGAAATTTGAAAAAAATCAGAAAAGCAAAAGAAGACCAAATCCATTTGCACAAATGGATCCATGCCTTGAATGTGGTTCTGCTTTTAATTCAATCTAAGAAGCAGGCGGGATCCCAGCGAAAGAGAGGCAGGCAGAGGGCAGGCTGGCTATCCCAAGGCGAGACCAGCAGTTTTCCTGAGTTAGTGTCAAGAAAAGGGGAAAGACGGGACCAGGCGGAGACAGAAGAGCAAGACGCATGACATCTATCCCCTGCCTGCAAGATCTAACTGGGTTCCCTGAAGTCCAGCGGATCTGAAATGGATTCATGGGCATTTCCTGGCATTGTATCTAGTACTCCCTATTCATTTGTTTGGGATATTTCTACATTGCCCAACTCAAAGGTGAGCCGAAATAAAAATAAAGTAAGCTTTCTTGAGTCCTCAACTCTATGAAGCCAAGTCATCTGCGTGTGACATGTTATTTTACTTCATGTTCTGGAAACTATCAAGCAGGAGAGAAAGTTTTGAGGACCGCTAACAAGAAGCTGTCAATTCCACATTTACTAATTTAAAATCTGAAGGGACTGTGTTTGAGTCATAAAACCCTGTTAAATTTTCTTCCCTGTCCTTACCAACCAGCACATCCGTAATTTCCAGGCTACAAGGTGGAACTTATGAAATCTTGCATTTTCAATGTGAGATGATGACCGTGAAGCAGAAAGGCAGGAAAAGGAGGCTAATCGTACTATTAGAGGGTTCCTGTTGCGGTCATTTGCTTCATTCTTGACTGTAGGTGGCACCACAGTCTCGGATTTGTCATGCTACAACCCCATCTTTGCCCTTTGTTCTTTCTTCTGAAGGTAATTCACCCACATTTCCTTTGGTCCCCTCAAGAGGTGGAATGAATGCAAGGACAGGTGTGGGAGAAATAAATTACGGCAGATGTGGTTTTTGGCTAATAGAAATCTAGTTATCAATGCACTGAAGTGACAAGATTTTCCAATGACTATGAAATCAATGAAGCATAAGAGGAGGAAAAGGAGTCCTTCCTTCCTTCCTTCCTTCCTTCCTTCCTTCCTTCCTTCCTTCCTTCCTTCCTTCCTTCCTTCCTTCCTTCCTTCCTTCCTTCCTTCCTTCCTCCCTCCCTCCCTCCCTCCCTCCCTCCCTCCCTTCTTTTCTTTTTTTTTAAACCTATCAACTTCTTCATAAAAATTCTTCATCATCTCCACACATAAAGCTCTGTGTCAGTTCACAGAGGGAAGTCAAAGAAATCTCAGTCCTAAACCAGGAACAGCAAAGATGAGATGTTAAGAGGCTGAGCGTAACTAACAGCAGACTGCACACTGAGCAGTTGTGCAGGGAAAGACATGGGAAGAGTGTTTGGCTCAGGTGTGAAAGGACCCACATCCCTAGACGGCCAAGAGCTGCCATGACTCTGCCCATACTTCTCAGCAAGCAGGGAACGCCCATGAATACAGATGAAGGAGACCTGGAGTTGCACTGCAGCCCTGTGAAGAATCAGAACAGGTGTGGGCTGGAGGCTCCCGATAAAGTCTAAAGCAGGCTCTGGGCAGGGAGAGAGACAGACAATCTGCACGGGCAATTAAGAGAAATTCTAACTAAAGATGGCCATTTTCAGCATGTCTTAATAGGATCTATATGAAATATTTTTAAAAATGACAGGTCAACATAGGTTATCCCTCTTGTAATGGCAGTAAGTAAGCAGCCCAATATGTTATATATTACATACTCTATAATAATGGTATTATTCACACATTAGCTATTATTCAGAGTCAGAACTAAACATTAGCAGGAAAAAGGAATGATTTAACTACTGAGCTGATGCAAGGTTTTAAGAGAGGTGGCTACCTAAAGATAATTTGTATTAACTGGGCTTTCAGATCTGGACTGCAAACACGGTGGCAACAGTCTACAGGTTTCTATGTCTCTGCCACTCATTAGTGGTTATTTTTGGTCTCATAGACAAAGTCACAGTTAATATTAGTATTCGTTGATTGCACGTACAAATCACATTTTCCAATACAGGTTTTATGATAATATTATCAATTAATTAAAAAAAGGATCATATGAATGCACAGCCCAATGACACAGAAGAGACTTTGCTCTGTTAGGAAGGAACCGAGCACATCTTCCTCGGGGAGAAGGAAGTCCCAGAAGGAAGTCCCTGCTACAGGGAAGGACGGTCAACTCAGCAGAGCTGACCCCTCCAGCTGAGAGATGCCTCCCAAGGCAGTCCTTTGGACAGACGGCCTCGTAGCCTTTAGGACTTCATTGATCAAGGCCAACAACTTGAGTTAAGCCTAAAGATGACTGGAAGCCAGAGAAATTATTCTGAGGCCAGTGTAGTTTGGTCTACAAATAGCAGTTCTGACAAAGACTGCACTGATGTGGCTCATCCTTAGCCGTAGCATCTACATACTTTTCCAAAGCAATCTGTACGCAACGTGTGGGTGGAAATTATGGTGGCCATGTCTGATCAACCCAAGGAAGCAAGACAACATTATTTATGGCCACCGCTGCCACATGGCCTTCCAGAGGTTTCTGAGGGAGTACTATTTAATCTACCCAGCCAGAAGGCAGGACGTAGCTAACCCTGGCTGAAAAGCTAAGCAGGGCTGGACTTGGCAATTGATGTCACTCAGTCAGGAGTCACCGTTAGATGAGAAATCATGAATATAGCCTTGTATAAAGCACTCCAAAATTGCAAGTAAACAAATCTTGGTAAGTACATTTAGTTACTGTTCAGAGAAGTTCAAGCTGTTTCCGTACACGTATGACTTTTTGTGTGTGCGTGCGTGTACTTTAGTGTTTGCAATGTTTGTAGAAGACATGTGCACAACTGTATTTTACTATTACTCTCCACAACTTAGATACTTCAGTATCAACGTTTTTGTTATTGATGTAGAAGAAATAAACAATAACGTTGTTTGGAGAGTATTTAACCTTCCGAAGCAACTGCTAATTCAGCATTATGGGGCAAATGGATTTAAACAATCCAGGATTCACCAGGCACCGTCACCCACCATAAGAGTCAGGCAAAATATGCTTATTTTGCCATATAATCCCCTGTCCTCTTCTGTATGACAGAAAATCTTTTTTTAAAACAATTTTTTATCAAAGATTTTCACAGAAGTAAAATATAAACATGGAATGATATAAAGTAAGATTAAAGAAAAGATAAGAGAAGTGTGAGAGCTAGTACCGATAGAAAAAAAAGAAAAGAAAAAGATAGATAAAGAAGCAACTTCCAATCTTCTTTACTGCACTTACAAACCAACTTATTATCTCTCCTCCCTCTTTAAAGTTACATCATCATTCCCTTCTTCCCATATTCAACCATTTTTAATCAGCAAATCCATAAATCACCGGTTCATTTTTTTCCATTTTCAGCAAAAAGTCCATCAGGGGATTCCAATCTTTAATACAAGCACTTGTTGCCTTATCCCTGATCAAACAGGACAATTCTGCCATTTCCGCCAGTTCCGTAATCTTTGCAATCCACTCCTCCATTGTGGATATTTGAGTATTTTTCCATCCTTGCGCATATAATAATCTCACTGCAGTTTGTATGACAGAAAATCTGAGACATCCAGAATTTAAATTAACCTTTGTAATTGGAAAAGAGAGCTAACAAAGTGCGAGTATGGCCATTATTGAGTGAAAACCATACACTGTCAGGTTTTCTACTGCTCCGTAAATGGAGTGTCAGATTCAGGATTCTGCTCTAAAATGCCACAAACGTAGACCAACAGGGTCAGAGAAAAGCTCAAGGCCGGGGGCTTAGAAATGGCTCCTCAGGACCTGAGTCGGATGGATTTCTTTTCTTGCCAAGGGAAGAAAAGCAGAGTTAAAATGGTTTCTCGCCAACAGACCCTCCATGCTCAGAAACACCTCGATAAATGGATTGCGTTCGTCATACTTGCTAACTCAAGTCTTTTCTACAACATTTCCGATGCATTCTGAGACGAGGCTCACAGGAATGAGACTTCCTTGGTCTGCTGCATCCAGGAAACAGGATTTTAAGAAAGGAGGCATAATCTCATACAATGTTTACAAGAAAAGAAATGGCAACAGCAGGACGAAGAAGCCAGAAACCAGAGGAAAGTAGGTGTTCCTCGTAAGACTAGCCAGTCAAATGCAAAGGTTTGAGCTGTGCGATGCTTTCCCCATATGTTTTAGCTGGATTTTGAAGCAAAAGTGGGTGGGGAACCCATGCAAAATTGCTGAGTATGAATAAAAGGTTAGCGATTAAAGCTGAGCTAACGTTTCTCAGAACGGATTTTTCTAAAGGAGGAAAGGCTCTCCCCCTCCTCCTCCTTTGTGTTAGCTCCCGTTCAACCCTTGCCACGAAACACAGTCCCATGCCAGTCTCGGACCTTACGGGCAATCCAAACGTATCTGCAAAAGGCAGCCCCCAGCAAACACAGGGCGTCCGCCTCATAGTTTATGGGCAGCCCCCAGCTCTAAAAACAGAGCAAAAATGGGAGGGAGGTTCTCTTTGTCCTTTGGCCAAAGATTATCCACAGTTCTGCTGCCTGAAGACTGGGTGGGGAATTTCATGAGGCCATTTTCGTTCCGTCTTAAGAGTGCAGGTGAGGGGTGGGTTTGCTCTGAACGGACGCTTCCACCCTCCCTGAGAAGAGGGTGGCTTCACCTCTAATTATGCAAGTCGTGTGTCATGACTTCCGCTTGGCTGCACGGATGGGATTATTCTACGAGCAGGAGTTTCAAAAATATGCACCAACCTCAGGCAACCATATTGTAACAGAATGCAGAAGAATATAATGTCACGGCACGGTGTAATTACAGAGTAATTCCTGAACATGCACATCTCCGCAATGCCGCTTGCTTCTTCACAAAGCACAAGGATGTCCTGGGGCCAGAATACTAAGTGAGAGATGGCATGGTGTGAACAAGACAAAAACGTGCCATCGAACCTCAATTCTCAGTGGCCCAAAAGAGAATTAAGGCCAGTTTCACCTCTCTCGTATTGCAACCGGTTCAAGGCGGTGTCTTCCTACTACACGCACGGCAACCAATCCCTTTTCTTTGCGTGGCCTCCTGCACCTTCGAAGCACAAGAGCCAGATGGCTCTCGGTGTGGGTCTCTGAGCTGAGCTACGCTGCTACCAGGGGAGAGGGAAGAAAGAGAGGAAAAACTCAAGTGAGGGTGAAGTTAAACTACATTGGATTAGTAATGAAAATGGGTAATCACTGTAATGAGATAATTCTATTATCTCTGTATTTAAGCAATTTAGTCTTTATTGTCCCTGACCTTTGGTGATTTGAGGCATGTACAATCCTAAAAAGCACACTAGCATGGAGGAATATTTCTTTCTGCTCTCACGCATTACAGCCGCCTTTTCTGCCTCACTGGATCTAGTTAAGGTTTATTGGTCATGCATGCACCCCACCCATCCTCAAGGGTGATCCACTGTTATTTTATTTATTTCTTACAGTCCTGAACCACCCAACCTCCACGCTTGGTTTGGGAGTGTACAGATCAATTTAAAAGAAGAATAAAATGCAAGATAAGGCCATTCCATAAAGCAGCACACAATAAAACCGAATGAAAACCCAACCACAAACAATAAAACAATGCGTTTGAAAATAAAACCAACCCCAATAGCAAAGACAAAGATCTACAAACACTAAAATAGTTCCAAGCAGGTCCAGGAAAACATAAACATTTTCTTTTGGTGCCAGTAAAAGACACACCAGCCTTTCTACGGAGGCCACCCTGCCAATGTGCCGTCAGTAGAAAAATAATACCCAGTACAAGCTCTCAGCTGGTGCTCTTACAAAGCTGGTGAGGTGGGGGAGAAGCTACAACTTTTCAGAACAAGGATGTTCAATTCTCCAAACGAACTACAGCAATCAATTATGCAACTATTCTGTGTTAAGTGCTTTCCACGTTCCCTAACTACTGGAGCTTATGGGAACGGGACAATGCCAAGTTCTACTGTGGGCCATCATCTTGAGAATATTGGGACACCTGCTATTTTAAGGTGCTGTAAATGGCCTTTGTTTACAGGGAAGGAATCTGGTCCGAGGTGAATGCAGCCTTTGAGAGTCATCAACGTGTTATAACCCACTATTCTTTCATCTGCTAATATAGGATAATGGACAGATTACTGAGAACCTGGAGTTCCCCAGTTGGCCTCATTGCCATCATGTGCTTGCAAGACACCATTCCAAAAGCCACATTTATCTTAGCCTCAGTGCTCAGACTGCCACTTGGGGTAATAATATTATCCTACATGACAGAGTTGTAAATCAAGTATGGCAAGCTCTGTCTAGTTGTGCAACTGAAGGCATCTGGATGAAGGCATCTTCCCCGTTTTAGGATCCAGAGTTGGCAATATGAAAAACTCTTCTAACAACTAACTGGAAATCATTTTCCCCCCAATTTCTCTGCTCAGAAAAGTCATTTTCACACTAGAGAAGGGAGCCACCACCACCCCAATCCCCAATCACTACCTGACTGGAGGGAAGACTTTCTTTCCAACTCCCTACTCCTTCCCTTCCACTGAGAGCTTAAAAATCATCTGTGCAGGTTAGATCGGATTGGGTTGACCATGGCATGTGAAGTTTTGGGGAAGTTTTCTGAGAAGCAACATTGCTCATGGTTTCAAAAGGATCCTCGCTCCAAAGACAAAGATTAATTAGGTAACTTTGAGCATCATTTGGTTAAGCTAAGCAATCGTGTAGATATGATCATGGATATTAAAGACCCCGTACTTCTACAGCACACACAAGACCAGTATCCTCTAAAAGAGCCTTGGTATCTCTGATCAATAGTCACAGCTAGAGGATTCCATTGGACTATCTAAGGTAACACCCAAGGGTGAAGAAATGGCACCCATATCAACCCCTTGGGCTTTCACCATTACCATATTCATATCGACCAATGCTGAAAAAATCCAGGCTGATTTGCTTTCAGTGGGAGGCAAGAGAGGAACTGTAGTGAGGTGGTGCAGTTAGGGGGTGCTCCTAAAGCACATCATGGTTTCCATCCTATATTTCAGATGAGGACTCAGGAAAATTTAAGTGCCACCGAATCAGACAAAATCTATCCGGCGCTACCATTTTATTTCCAGGGTACGCTATCAGAAGCCTGCAGAAAACCTACAAGAGGAGAAAAATGCATTATCACCCTCCTGTTTATCTTGACAGCTGCATGAGAAATTCATTTGGTTTGCATGTTAAGGCAAACGTACCTACTTTGCATTTCCTAACCCTGCCCTCACACTGAAGCAGTTATATGTCACATCTCTCGAAGCTTTGCAGTGAAAATTCTGCCAAGGACCTGATACATCCCCACTGGGGGCTCTCAAGGCTGGCATTCCCCAACCTGAGCAGGTGCTAGAGGTAGAGAAGGGCAAGGACCAAGGACAGGAGGCTGGCTCTTGGATTCCTTCTTCTGAGGCCAGGCGCAAAACACTTAACGCTAAAGAGGAACCAGAAGAATGCAATGGCCCTTAAGATTCTGTCTCAGAGACCGCAGATGAGGGAGAAAAAAGGACGCCAAATACAAGTGGTTATACTTGCTCCAGAGTAACAGCGCCACAAAGAGAGGGTGAGCCATAGATAGCTTGGAAAACACAGCGGACAGAGGCTCTCTTCTCCTACCCCATCAGCCGATGTCTCAATCCACTGAGTACCAACTTATCAGAAGACAGGCAATGGATAATGAATTATTGACACTTGTGAGGAGACCAAAAGATGATTTGGTTGCAAAACTAAGATTTAAAATGGAAAAGTCCTTTAAAAATTGTCTTGCAGTATAGTCTTACCTCAAATATCTATTTGTATCCATAAATGCATTATATGAAAATGTAAAAAATGCATTAAAATGCTTGAAATATCACTTTGGGAAAAATGTATAAAAACTGCACAAAAATGCATTAGAATAAATGAACGCGAAAATGCACTGAAACGTTTCAATGATTTTTAAAAATTGCTTATATAGCAGAAATGAGTTAGAATTAACTTAAGATTATACAGTAAAAACAAGAAAGTGGGTAAAATCAAACTTGATAGATTTTTCTATCAATTTCTTTGTTCCTATTGATTCAACATCCCCCTTGATTTGCTTTGTACAACTTTTTATAAGATGCAAAAATCTAAACGTTGCCATCTTTCCAGCTCCTTTAACTACCTTACTGCTCTTTGCCATCAGCAATACGCTTTTCCCTGCCAGCCAAAAATCGCCTAGTGAGTTTCTCGTGGTGGTGAATTTGAGCCTGGAACTTCTTAGCCACTTGTCCACAGCAACCTTCATTATGAAAGTAGTTGTAGGCTTGTTTTCACAGGCATGGGATTTCATGGGAACTGTAGAAGCAAGAGGTGGTAACTTATTCATGAGTCCCTTCTAGAGCAAACATCAGAACAAAGTGGCAATTCAGCCACTCTGTCTTTTATCACCAACAATGGAGCTGAGAGCAACTAAGTCCACGCTGGCTTCCTTTGCTGGCTATTCTTCTTGGGGGCTGCAGATACATTCAGGCTGTTTTGATGATATTCTTCTTGGCATAGCTTTCATTTCTGGCTGCAATGGACTCCCACAATGATCTTACAGATGTTCACAAATGAAACAACACGGATTGGCTCCTCAGGAGGAGGAGGAGGAGGAGGAGGAGGAGGAAGAAGGAAGGAAGGAAGGAAGGAAGGAAGGAAGGAAGGAAGGAAGGAAGGAAGGAAGGAAGGAAGGAAGGAAGGAAGGAAGGAAGGAAGGAAAGGATGTCCAGAGAAGACTTCCTCTTGGGTAACAAAAGGCAGAGGATAAGCACCTCAGTGAGGAGTTTGGAGATAATTTCTTTGGCCCAAAGATGGATGTCAGAGAATCTTTGGTGCAAAGCTGTTCATATTTGATTTCTGTTCATCCCAAGAAAAAGATGGGGAACCCCATGACCATTGCTTGCCCCAGTTTAGAATAATTTCTAGCCATCTCTTTCTTGTTGAAAAGATTTCCGTTGCCCAACGGCCCTCTCCATTCCTACTGTCCTTACACATCCCATAACTGTTCTTTATCTCCTCATCAGTTGCACTTCGCTGCTCTTAATAACTGCTTTAATATTTCCACTCAAAATAGTACCTAATTATATATTGCTATTGTCTTCACAACACAAGCTATTTGATACTGATTAACCCGCTGGGATTAACACTTTGCAGCAACTACCTTTAAATGCCTTTTCAAATTAAAACAGCAGCAGTTTATAAAAAGGTTGCAGGGAAGCCACGTCGGATTCTGAACATCTGCAGCTAGCGTTGGATGGCCATCTCTCTGAGCGTGGGAGGCAGCTTCACCCCTCTAGTTACCCTGGCCGGGCCAGAGGCCGGTGCCCCTTGCAGGCCCTGGACGTCTCCCTCAGAATCACTGAGCCTCCAAGCAGAACTCCTGCAAGAGGCCTCGCCTTTTGAAATGTCCTCTTGGATTCTGGAGATGCCTTTTCGAGGCGGCGTGAGGTCCTCGCTGGGAGGATGTGTTGCCAGTTCCTGCCCTAGACAGCCGGTGGTTCTTTCCTCTGGAGGGCTAAGCAGCCCAGCTAGATTAGTCCTCTGCTGCAAGGTTGTGGGAGGAGGACATTGACCACAGACCTTGTCTTGCTACGGAATAGCGAAAGGAATACACCAGGAAGGGTCACTCCAAAGCATTCCTCTCTCTATTCCCCTGATTTGTTAACGAGCCACGAAGCTGCAGAAGAGCTGGAATACAAACAGCAAAAGGCTCACGTTGAATACCTTGAACTTTAGGAACAGTCCAATATTAAGCCTAATGTATAATGGTGAAAAATAGCGTTTTCCCACCATCTGCATCTTTGAGACTTGTCTAGCAAACTGCTCCAGAACTCAAGCAAGCTATTCCTTCAGTTATGTTCTAACTGAAAGCCTCATCAGCATATGAGGCTGTATATATTAGATATTCAGAGAATAAATCTTTCCTATCTGTCCCACATAAACCTGCTCAACTTACTGCAGTTGAAGCAGATTTTGTGGACATATTTAAATCTCAATCTGGTTGGAGCTGATGGAATGAATTTCAATTGTTGATAAAACTGAGTGATAAAACTTTGGAAAGGTTGGGCCAATCAGCTGTTTGCTCAGTCCTTGCCATTACTGCTCAAACTTCAAACACTGGCCTCTTGATGAGGTAGTGAACGTATGAATATTCAGAAATGCAGATCAGCTCATTTAATCAGTCACAGAGGTTCATGACTGTCGCAAAATCTTTTATTGCAATATGCTAAGAATAGGCATTATATATTCATGTTTATATGGTTAAATTCTACAGGCTCACTAATTTTTCTGCTCTAAGCAACATATTGCCACCCTACATTATTTGAATCAGACATGGTAGTTGTGGCTGCATTACACTCTCATGATTGGTTACACTATTAAGTTGCCAAGAAATGAGTCGCACACTCTTGAATTACATTACTGCGCTCTTCCCAGGCTAGTCATGAAGAACCTGTTTGACATTCCAAGCGATATTCCATTTCATACACATACCAAATAGTAGGTAGTTTCAGAAACAGGCCTTTCAAATATTTGGAAGTTCAAGGTTTTTATATATTGCCAAATTGTGGTGAGATCTCTACCTCCTAATCCAAAACAAGACCCAACGACTTAAGAGTCGGTATGAAAATTCAACTCTTGGTATGCCCTTCCTCTCCACAATACCTAACAAACACAGTGAGGACTCCAGAAATAGCATATTTTGAGGCTCTCCAAGGTCAAGGTCATTTCTTTTTCTGTATACTCATTTGATCTCAGAATCTAGAATCTATTAATGAAGATAGAATTATAAATCTAGTAAAGATTGTTCAACAGGCTGACATCAAGATTTAGGGCCTTCTTAGTGAAGAAGCTTCATTTCTGGTATTTCTTACTTAAAATAATGTACTTGCTGATTCCTTTCTAGGTTTCAGAAAGACAAATAAAACCTTTCTAAATAAAATATTAATCTAGCAAAATAATATATATATATATTTCTACTATCTATCATTTCCCTATTCTTTACAAGTTACTATCGTTGTTTACCCTCACATAAACTGACATTTCAGATAATGTTGACGTATCCCTAATCTTAGTTTAGGAATAGAGATTTTGCACTCCTTTAAAAACTAGTTCCGAGAACTGAACAATTCCTTACTTTTCCGATTTGCCGGTGTCTTTCGCATATGCTTGAAACACGGGAAATTCAACAATATACTCACCAACTGTTGTTGCTGTTGTTATATATCAACCTATCTGGTACTAGATTTTGATACAATATTTAATGATGGGTTTTTATATTCATGCACGGTGAACGTGTAGGAACATTTCTTCATGCTAATTGCCAAGTCTGGTCAGAGGCAGAAACATTCAACATCTGTTCCCAATTATTTCTTGAGTTGTTACCCTTTGAATTTCCTTGCGATAGTACCAACAGATCTACCTCCAACTGCTTCTACCCTAACAGAATTTAAAACAAAAACAAAACAAAACTCCAAATGGTGTTTCTAATTGCGGGATTTCAACAGGACTCTCTGAAATGTTCCTAACATTTCCTGTGCAAGCCCAGGATGGAAGTTAAAGCAAATACTTAGCAAAGTAATTCAGTTCTGGATTCCCGTCATGAACAGTTATTGACTAAAGTCTGTAAAAATTATCTAGCAATCCCAGGTACCAACCTACAGTATTTCCTCCTCTGTTGTACAGTGCCATTTATTTCTTACTTCCTACTATTTTGTTAGGGAGTATTCGATAAAAAAGAATTTTATTTGTGTTTATTATTTGTTGATTGGGTTGATTTCTAAGGCTGCCTAATTGTCAAAGGTTTAGGTTATTTCTTTCTTATACAGGACAATGTTCAAGCGGAGGTTGTTCTGCTAAGGCCTAGAAATTGTGGCTTAGGAACTGGAAACCAAGTTTCCAGCAGCTTTCTGAAGTAGCCATCTTCCCCTTCATTTTGGAGAATTAATACACTTTATTTACGCACTACTTTGGCAGGGGGTATCATGGTTGAAAACCAACTACAACATCTCTAATTCACAAAGATTTTCCTGAGTAATGATTTAATATTCTCTAGTGTTGTCCGTGTAAATTATTTTGCTCTGTTTTAGTATCTGTGGATGACTGCCAGGCCCCTTAATTGCCTAATTAATAACGCTGCCTATTGTCTCTTGCACCTCTTATTCTATGCATGTACATACATAAATGTTAGAAAAATGGATATCGTTATGATAGATGAAAACAGAGGCTATTCCTCTTGACTTGTCACTTTCCTTTCCACACACAGACTTGCAACCAATTTGCTCACAGCTCTCTTTCTTTCCGCTTTACTCTCCACATACTCTCCTCCTTCCCTTGTGCGTGGATGCGTACAAACAGCAAAACACAAGTAGTGCAGAACGGAGGATACAATAAAAAACTTTTAAAACTCTCACCGGCTTTGCAAGACAGTTTCAACTCAAAAACACTTTAGTGTAACAGAGAAATTGACGGCGACATGGTTACTGTATATGCAGCCATGTGGGCCGTGGGACTGTTCAGCATGGGGTCAGCTAAGTTGCACCGCAGCTGGAAATGACCCTATATTGGAGCTTGGAGCCAAACAACCAGACACGGCCTTAACACCTCCAAACCAGGGCCAGCCGCAAGGCAGACAAATTGGGCTGAAAGGAATCGTCTTCCAGCGCAGGACTAATTTTCATAGCGTGATCCGATCGTAAGTCCCCTCTGAAGGTCTTTTCTATCTGTAAGGGGTAATGGGGGAGATGCTATTCTGCCAACGCCCTTTGGTTCCGCCTCCTTAAAATTCTGCCCTTGAACAGCTCCGTCCTTCTGCGAGGGACCCCGTCCGCCGTCCTCCTTCCTCCAGGGCTGCCGGGGTCTGCTGCAGCTGAGCTGTTCTGCGCAGATTTCCTTCCCCATCGGAGGAGAGGGAGGGGGAGGCGCGCTCCTGATGCCAGCCAGCCCCTCTGCCGAACTGGGTCATGCACGCCCAGCCCACTTCCTGCGGCCCTGCTGGGTGAACAATCACCTGTTGGTTTTGGCACCCGCTCAAAGAGGCCCCTCATGGAAATGGCAGGATCTGCTCGAAGGAGAGCGGCTAACCCTCACGGGGGGGCGGGGGGGGGCGGGGGAGTGCAAAACTAGATGAGCCCCTGAAGGCAGCAGCCAAGAGGCAGGAACGGGAGAAAGAAACCAGTTGCTTCAGAGAAGCGACGGGTCTTCTGCAGAAGTAATCCTGCCAACTGACCAAGTGCCACGGCTGTCCATTATTTCCACACTGATAATGGGGTGGGGGGGCAGAGAGAGAGGAGAGACTCAGCCTCAACCTTCATTAGCCCCCTCCTCATGCCAACCCTCCCAGTCGCCTTTCCAGTGACACATCTGCTTTGCAAACTTTCCTTCCTCCCAGCTGCAGGAATAATTTTTACTGGGAAGAGGACATGTTAAGGATGGTACTACCCACTAAGGATTTGGGATGCCTTCCCTGAGCAGACTGAAGCAGCTTTGCAAACTACCTACTTTGCCCCCTGGGTATGGTATGTTGGACCACAGGAGGGTGTATCTTTGTTAACTGTATACAAAATGGAATTTCGAGGGACTTCTAACTGTTCCCGCTGACAGACTCATTTTTCCACCCAGTCTCCTCCTCCTCCTTTGACCTGGACCAGATGCACGTGGGCTGCTCCTCCTAAAGAACTGTCAACAATATTTCTGGAAGGACTCCTGAGGGTTTGTGCCCTTCCATCCAGAAATCCAGCAGGTGCAGTTTTTGTGCCTCATCATAACTCAGAGACGGTTCACTCAACTGAGTCTCAGTGCCCAAGGTTTGGACTGAGGGTTACAAGGTGGTGCAGCCATCTGGATATTAGAGCACAATCTGCTGTTTCTCCTTTCCGTTGAAACTTTGGCTGAATTCTTCTGGCTTTGCAGGGAGCAAGCAGCATGCTTATGGCTGCTTCTTCAATGGTTCCACCTGCCAAAGGGGGCAGCTAATAAACCCAGATGGCTCCATTTATGGATTACTGTGTCAACACACCAGGAACGGTGTGTGCTCGTTGATCTTACTGTTGGTCAACAGTTGCCAACAAGACAGCGAAGGCTTTGTGCCTGACATATTCAGGCCTATTATGGGAACAAATGCAATCTGCCTATTGGGCCTGGCCCTCCCTTCTACCATGAACACTTGTGTTATTCTCTCCCACATAAATTCAATATTCACGCACACCCAGAATCTCGGTAAGATCCTTTGTTATGGATCAGATGTCTAGGAACCTGCCTTTGGGCCAGAAAGGATATTCAGTCTCATATGAGATTGTCATTCTGTATCTCCTTTAACAATCCATGGGAGCTCTTCTTAAAGATTTGGGAGAGCAGTCATAGGAAATCCATGTAGCCCATGGAATATTTACAACATGCAGCCTTGATCCAAACAGATTAAGGGTATATGGCAGTGTCGTTTAAGCTAGTTCTCATCCTGAGGGCACACTATGTTCACACAACAGATGCAAGCCTTTGAGAGTTATGCAAAAGCATGATTATATCAGATACAGCTGGCCAAGAAAGGGAGACCTGCTCACCTTCCTTTCTCTGCACCCTGGTCCCCCAACTGGCACAGAAAGGCAACCAACAGCAACCAACTGGTAATTATCTACTGCGGGGCACTTGAATTCTAAGAGCAAGAACCGCTTCCCTAGGATTTGCTCATTAGCCAAAGGTGCAAAACTGTCCTCATCAGAATTTGTAATGGAATTTTACTAGCTGGCTGGAAAGAGCAATACAGTAATTGGTTCTCCAGTTAGCCATAGGAAAATGCCAAAATTAAATGTCTACTAAAATAATAACCAAACGCCGAAAGTACTTTTCAAAGTAGGTTTTCTTTTCCAGCAGCAATGGAATGTTGCCCTCAAGCTGGTTTCCTTCAGCAAATGCACTTCATGAATATTCATGGAATATTCATTCCCAGACCCCAACAGTTAAGTGTCACTTCTTTAAACCTTTGGATTTCTAGCAGAATACTGTGAAATGGCCTTCTCAGATCTGCCAGCACCTCTCCTCACCCTATACTGTATTTGCATGGCTGTTTCCAGAAGCAGTGGAGGTGGGAGATTCATCTGTCCTCCATGAATTATGCAAAGCTCTGGGATTCTGCAGGAAGCTCAACTGAATTGTCCTTTTTGGGGTTTATACAGTGAGAGAAAGACTGACAGAGAACTCCGCCGTCCCCATGTACTCTGCTCAATCAACATCTAACGTTGTACCAAAAAGAGCAGGAGACAACAAACGTCAAGCTTTCAGAATCTATGCTGTCTTGTACTAGAACCCCAACATCCATCAATGGGAACTGGATGCAAGATAGAGTCAGTTATCTATTTATTCTGCAAATCATACATTTGGAGGTTATCTGCATCCAGGAAATGCAAAACTGTGTGTTACAACAGAGCAGAGATTCTAAATGTGTAATTTAAATCCATAACACCTGGGAATTGCAAAGTCTTGCTGATCTCCTGCATGTCACCCAAAGATCTGTCAGGAGGGCCTGCCTTGTCTCAACCCTGCTGTTCACAGGGTTAGTTCTAGGTTGTGAAGAGTCTTGGGTAAAATACCCAGAGTGGTTCCTCTCCTTTATTTTAATGTCCACAACAAGGAATTTACCCGCTAAATTTCACAATACACACATTTCATACCTAACTACCCAGAGAAATTTGGTGGGCAGGAGGAAGGGAGGGAACAATTTGCAATCTGATTTTAGTCAGCAAAGGAAAAAAGCGTTCGTGCTTCCATACAATCAGATGGAGCCTTCAGGAGTTACAAAGATTTGTTGTCTAGTACGGGAAATGAAAATTGTCTCTACCCTTATTTCTTTCCTCATCGCTGGAAAAACATCACAAAGATTTTGGAGAAAGTGGTGCATGAACAGCACAGAACGATATTTTACATTTAAAAAGGGATGGATTTTTTAAAAGATAATATGCCTTTGCGAACTCCACCTGATAGGATCTTTCAGAATAAGTGGATTTTAACCACAAGGTAAATTACAGCCTGCATGACCTTGGTTCAGTGTAGGTTTAAGTTTCTGGATGGTTATAATAAATGAGTGTTTGTCAAAAATGGCATTATACTTTTAATTTGATTTTAATTATACCTGGAGATGCCAACTACTTTGAAAATGTTTGGTCACTTTGACCATTGTGATTTAATTACTGTCTTTTATAATGGCCATCTGGCTGGCCATACACTTGAAACTAGTATGACCAGATCCATCGCGTGGGCAATGGATACGTTGGGGATAAACGTAGACTGAGGTGCAAAATACCAATTACATGCAAAGATATTAACCAAATCTCAGTGGCTTTACTTTTGTGTGAGAAGCACTGGAGTGGGCCAAGAGTGTACAGAAGGAGCAGAGGGAAAGGTGATTTTTTTCTTTAATCTTCTCCCCAACATAAAGACACCCTAGAGTCACGTTCAGCTGCTGGTGACTGCATTTTCTTGGCACCGCTATAAAGGAGGCCCCCCGCTGTCTCTCTGGGGATTCCGTTCTGACTTCCCCGTCTAGCCAACAGCCTGGGGCTCAAGCGCTGGCCCTGCCTAGCCCCAGAGATGAGCCAAGGTCAGCCCGGGCGCTGCTTCCGGCCGAGAGCATCCCTTGTGAATCTGGATATGGAGCCATGGGGCAGGGCCGTTTGGAGCACAGCTGTGTCAGGCAAGGGAAGGGCTAGGTGCCTCCACCATTTCTGTGCTCCAAATCTCTGCCTCCCAAAAAGGTTACTGGGATTTTGTGAGACAAGCTGGAACATTTGAGTGATGCCCAGGCTGCTGGTCCCAGCCAATGGTGAATGCACCTCCCATTCTGAGTGCCACCTCCCTGACAGAGATTGGAACATATCTGTAGATCATTCCTTGAATTTGCTAAAACCAGCCCTCTTTTCAGTTACCTAGACCCACTCATTAACCAGAGGCAGATAAATGCCCTTCTCTGATGAGTTCAGGAGAAGCGATACACAGCCCCTGATAATGAAATCTGATATACAGTTCTTGATAATGAAATCCTTTTAATCCCTTCTTTCAGCAGAATAAGTCAAACACCAGTGGTAAGGATCTGAGATGGTATAATTAATCCTGATCATCTCTTAATGCTTAAAATGAGTCGATTCAGCTCTCTTTCAGCGCACAATGACTGCTCTTACTTCGTTGCCCTTTCTCTTCTCTGTCTAGCAATACATTCTTTCAAATCTTTGGGGAAGAAAATGTTTCAAATCAAGCATGTAAATATGTTTCATTCCTTGATACTTGTTCATGTAGCATCATTACTCCCCAGCATGAAATCAGTAGGCTTTAAACATTAATCACATCAAAAGGCAATGTACAGATGCACACAGATGACTTTTTAAATACAGGTAGCCCGTGAGTTACGACCACATTTGGGACCAGAACTTCTGTCGCTAAGTGATGCAGGTGTTAAGTGAGTTGTGCCCAATTTTATGACCTTTTTTTGCCACAGTCGTTAAGTGAATTATGCAGTCGTTAAGCAAATCAGGCTTCCCTCATCAACTTTGCTTGTCAGAAGCCCTCTGGGAAGGTTGCAAATGATCATGTGACCCCGGGATGCTGCAATCCTTGTAAACACATGCCAGTTGCTAAGCACTCAAATTTTGATCATGTGACTGGGGACGGTCATAAGTGCGAGGACTGATCCCTGCACCATTATAACTTTGAACGGTAATTAAATGAATGGTCGTAAGTCAAGGACTATTTGTACTAGGCATGGAGATAAACAGTGTTGACAGAAAGGGAAAAAAATATATATATTCGATCAGAAGATAATACAGTGTCTTTCACTCCTTCCCTCTGAAGCCTCAAGCTAGTCTCAGCTCCACAAGTATCACCTTTGTGTGAGGTGAGGAAAAGGAGAGAACAGACTTGGATGCTCCAGCAGAGACAAGACTGAATCAAGGCCTGGCCAAAGTCAATATTCTCGGAGGCCAACGTGCTTTTAAGAGAGCGGGCCAAGAAGAGAGAAGGGCTAAGAAGCAAAAATTGCATTTTAAGAGAGGGGCTAAGAAGCAAAATGCAATTTGTAGACCCACAAAATAGTACTTTTCATGCAGATTTACTCAGAAGTAAGGATTAGTATATACAATAAGGTTTACTCCCAAGTTAAGCAGGCATAAGACTGCACAAATTGGTTTGATGAGCTTCTCCAAGCATGTTTGTTTGTAGGAATTCTGATAGTTCTAATTCCAGAACCTCTGGAGGGTTTAAGAAAGGCCAAAACCCTTTGATCTATTATCTAGTCACATTATTTTAATAACCTTAGAGAAATTGTAGTTTATAAGTGCCATCTCGGGAAAGACACTGGTCCTCTTCTCCAAGGAGAATAATTGTGTTGCCTAAGAAGAATATTTCTCTTCTCCTTCCTGAACCATCATTTAGTCCTCTGATTTAGAGATGCAGATTAACTACATAACCAATCAATCTGTTAAAACATACACATTCAATTGATCATGGTTTCCATAATCAGTCCAAAGCCCCTTTGTTCTACAATCTAAATCATACGAGACACATGACCGGTATATAAAGAGACCATCACACAGGAGAGACGTCATGCTTACTCCAGATCTCAGTCTATATAATCTTCCTGAAAAAACGCCCCGCCTACCGTGGCCTTTTGTCACTCCTCAGTCTGCCATGCCCCAGCTGCTCCCTGGAACTCCACACGGCGTTCTTTCTCTTACCAACCCTACTCTTTCTCTTTTCTTATTGTCTCACTCCCTTCCTGTCCCAGCCAGTCCTTAAGTCCCTTCATACCATGCTGGGTGCCCCCTCCAGTTTACTCCCTTCCTACTCCACTGCCCTCCCAGGCCCATCCCTCCCTCCCTCCCTCCCTCCCTCCCTCCACAACCGTCCCCTTGGCTCTGAGCTATGCCCCCAGTCTGCTCCTCCGGGCTCATCTCTGCCACGCTTCCAACCACACACCCTCCCTGCTATTTCCTGGCACTTTCTGGGCTGAGTCCAGCACAGACACAGTTCATCTATCGGAAGGAACAGACTCAAGGCCACGACAGCTTATGAGCTTAAACAACAGGTTGCTTAGTTTTTAAGATGCCGGTAGGTTCTTTGTTGCTTCTATAACCGAGCAGTTATAGCCATTGAGAAATCATTTGCGATATTAAATCCAGAACGGGGAAAATGATACAAATGCCTAAGATTAATCAACAAACTGAAAAAGTATGGATATTAAAGGCCCACTGAATTTTAGATTAACTGGCATCACCCCACCGTGGCCGTGACTCCAGACTGGAATTTCTGGGCCAGGCATGATGAGAAAAAGTACATTAGTTTAGTTTCAACAGCCCTCGCGAAAACTCTTATTACTATACTCCATCTTCCATTGGCTCCCATTCCGGAAGACCCGCTCGCCTTAGCCCCAAAAATGCTGTCTCGGGGCTCGGCGCGGCTTCTTCTCCTTTGTCTCCTGCAAAAAGGGGCTGTTTTTTACAAGGAGGGTCTCATAATTATGGGGCGATCACCGGGCTGGACGGTCATTACCAAACGTCGGTGGATACAATCACACGGGTCAATGACCATAACTGCAGGTTTGCGTAATTAAAGGATGAATGAAAACGGAGTAGGGAAAGGGTAAGAGGATCGCTCGCAAGGGTAAGTATAAAAGAAACATCAGCAATCTCTCTTTATCTGAGCAGCCCACAAGCAGACAAATAAATAACCCTGACTCTGTAGCAGCAAAGCCACAACCAAGCCCTCAGTGGGGTCCTTTAAGCCGAGCAGCGCTCCCGGCCCACAACCGCCTCCCCCCGAGGCAAATCCAAAGCGGCTCCACAGCTGCCAGTCGGAGAAGCGGCCAAGAAGGCAACGAGGGGCCCTGGTGCCAGCAGAGAGAGCAACCTTCTAGGGGCTGGCCCCTGGATTCTGCAGCTGCCAAGCGCAGCCCATCCGGTGACGGGAAGCGAGTGGCCTGGCCAAGGGGAACCAGGAGAGCAAAAGAGGAAAGCGGAGTGGCTGCTGGGCGGGGAGAGCCAAAGGCAGAAGGACGCTGAGCTCGGGGACATCTCGGCGTCCCGTGCATCGAACGGCAACACCTCGAATGGGGGCAACTCAGTGCTCTGCGGGGGCTGGAGTAAGCTGAGCAAACAGAGGTAAGGAGCTCACTGATCCCTAGTTCTTAACGCACAGAATGGGGACAACTCCTTCACCTAACAGGGACGCCTTGTGCCCAAGGACAGAGCTCCGCAAAGGCCACTGCCCGGCTCAGCCTTCCCGACCAGGTAGAGGAGCCAGGCCACGATGCCCGCTGTGCCCCCAGGTCCCTGCAATATAGAAACTCTACCCCCAGGCATAAAATGGAGCACTGAGCCAGCAAGAGAACTGCATACATGAATTCTCGCCTAAACAAAAATGGGGATACAATCTCTGCACAGTTAAAAAAAGAAGTCTGCAAACTGCTGGAAAAAAGGCAGCATGATGAAAAGCCAGGAGAGATTCATCCGGGCTTAATCAGAAGTCCATAGAACGCTAGAAGACAAAATGAATCAACGCAAACCTGTAAATCATTGGTTCCAGTGCCGGGGTTAGCAAATTGTTTTCTGCCCTTATTTATTTCCTGTTGTTTCCATGCAGCTTCACCTCACACTCCTTGGAAGGACACGTGAAGCCCAGCAAGACCATCTTTCAAATGGCACAGAGGTGATTCTTCACGGTCTATCCCCACTTAAACTCTTCATCTGACGAATGCCTTTTAGTTATATATTTTGGGACTAATCACCCTGCTATTCTTTCCTCATTAAAAGCGATTACTGCCCTTTAGAGTCATACTTTTCGACGGAGCCTAGTTCTCATTTCAGTACATTTGGCCCATCCAAGCAACTCACTCCAGGGGCGCAGGCCGTTAAGAAAAAGGATGTCAGATCAATGTTTTACAGGAATCAAAACTGCATGCTACTGTTTCATGGACAATGCCGGCAGCTGGATCCCCGCTTTCTTGCCCAAGAAGACCCTTATTCATAACTGTGCCCATCAAGATGGATGGAAATTTCTTGCACAGCAGCTGCCACCCATGAGGTCATCTATCAACATTAAACCTGATGAGATACCGTAGGATCTGTGGGGGCAGGAATTGCATTCCCCACACCCCGGCTGTTTCTCTTCTTCCGCAAAAAGTCCTCTGCCCTTCCTGCTTGGAAAGAGGGCACCCGTAACTCTGCTTTTCCCAGACTGAGCCTCTCCAGGGAGAATGACACGGACCGCAGGCTTGGTGATAATGTAGACCCTGAAACAGGTAGCAGCAGGAACAACAGACACAGGCAGCGTGGACTTAGTGACTGTCCGTGCCAACTTGTCCTAGCAGCCCGTTGTCATTAAAGTGTTAGAAGACTTTTAGGCAATGCGCCAGCCAGGCATCTGCAGCCATCCAGAAGTACTGCCGCCCTTTTCGTGGCTCTAATCTTCCTCCCCAAGATGAAGGACCCTAAGAGGGTTTGACAGATGATGCCCGTGCCTGTGTCTCCTGGCCTTCTTTCTACACTGTCAGCACACCATGCCAAGTACAAGCATCGTCTCTCATGAACTTGCAGGGCCGAATCTGTAAGAGATGTTTTGGGCGCTTCCAAGGGACTAAAGAGCCTTACCTATAAAGCCTTCTGAAAGTGGCCCGCAATACCCCTGTGTCTCTTGGAGGAGTGGCCACAAGGAGTAATAAAAGTTAAGGCCTTGGTCATTCCATGCAGGCACATCTCTCCACATCAGGTCTCTGCAGCTCTGGTGTGTAACACCCACAGTCCTGATGTAAACAGGAAGCCTACCATGTTTGTGGGGCCATTTTAGGCTACCCAAAAGTCACGTTTACATTGTCCATCTCTACAGAATGATATACTGGGTGGAGTTAGTACTCCTTCAGAGTGATGGTGGGGGAAGGAGTGTCTGAACACCATCTCCGTATTTAGAATAAAAGACTGAGCGTGGAAACTTAGAGGATGACAGCGAGCCCTTTTTTGATCTGAAAAATCATGACAGAAAGGGAGCTCCTCAGATGGAAATGGATTTAAAATATGACATTCTCTCCCATCCCAAAATCTGCATAAGGACGATAAGAAGTGAAGCCTGCCTGGAGCCAAGCTCGACTCTTCGTGACCAGATCAGCCTCGGCCAGCTGCAGCTGCTGCGATGTGTGCACGGCTCCATTGTTTTCATTCCAGAACAACCCCCATTTCTCTGCCTTACGCGGTTTGAGAATTTTAGGGCAAAATCCATCCTTTTTTGGAACTGGTCCCACCGCAGACTTAACTGGCTCTCCTTGGCTCAAGGCCAAAGTGCGTTAATAAATGACAAAAGCTGAAACCGTGAACGGTGGAGGGCCAAAGCGCCTCAAGCAATGTCTCATCCCTGCATGTTCCTGTTTTGGGCTCTTTGGCCCCTCCTCTACCACCCCTCAATGATGCCATTTCAGGGTTTTCGGCAGCAGCAAAGACCCTCCTCTTTGTCTAGGCACTTCTGCCTCTTGCACCCCGTTTGATTTGTAAGCACCTGCCCTATAATGGGATAGTAGGTTTTATTTTTTCCTATTATGCTATTTGTTAATTAATTGCATTTTGTTCTTTTCAGTATTTTACTGGGTTTCTGCTTCTTTTCTAACATTATTTTTAGAACCTTTAAATGCTTTAGTAATTTTCGACTCGTTCTTGGCCACTTCAGTTATGGGGTAAATTAGAAATAACTATAAATCACACATGCATACATAAAATCAGCATACGGTGAAGTTAAACACATGATGGGGAGGGGCGACATCTCCTTATCTTCCATTCAGGAAAAAATACAGCCTTTCAGCTGGCTGTTATATTAGCGTAAGAAACAGCGTAAGGAAACCCCTCCACGGACTGATGCTGCTTCCCCCCGTCATTTGCAATCAACCCAAGAGGGTTCAGGACCAGCTTCAACCGCATTATCTTTAGGCCTTTTCCTACAACTCCTTGCAAAATAAGCAGGCAGAATGACGTGAGTTTCCAGGAATGCAACAACTCAGTCCAGAATCAAAACCAGAGAGACCATATTCACAATGGACCGCCTCTGAGTCAAGAAGACAGAACCAGGGCAGTTTGGGTTCCACTGTTTTAGTCCCCCTTTAGGGCCAGGTTTAGAGCTGATTTCTTAAGTGCTGCTCAGGTGCTCACAACATCACTGAGGAGAAAAGGCCCAGCTGGCACGGTCTGATCTGCACACGTTCACCACTCAGAGACACTGGAAGGGGCTATTAATGTGCCTTTTACAGTTTAGCAGGATTTTGCTACATAAGGACCGCAGAACTGGTACCTCTCCAATTCGCCCAGGAGCTTGACAGACTGCCTGTTTTAGGTCCCAGGGAGATTTTTAAAAAGGAAGAGCTGAATTGTGACCTGTGCTATGTATGGCCCATACCCAGGTTCAAGCGGAAGCACCCAGTGCAGTCACCAGACTTCCTGATTCTCTTAATTCTTTAACGAAACTATCAGGGAAGCTGGCAACTTCGCCTAGAAAGTCCCAGTCCTCAGTATCCTCCAAACCCCATATGGGTTCAAAGAATGTTTCCACCTTGGCCTTGCGTTTAGGTTGCTGGAATAGGTACTTCCTTAATCTCATCCGTTTTCCTTCTAAGGGTAAGATGTCTTGTGTTGCCCCTGTCCATCACGGCAGACATTTTGTGAGAGAACCTGTGACCTACCCTCAAAGGTCCAGGTAGACCCTCTGGTCTAAAAGGGCCGGGACACCCTGCCTAGACCTTTTGGGGCACTGAGGAAGAAAACGAAGAAGCAACTTGTGCACACGCTGATTTTGCAAAGAGTCCTTTGCTTTCATTTTCAAAACACAGCCCTGCAAGCAGGAAATAAAGCTTAAACAAACCGTTTCTCAGAAATTTCAAACACACAACAGCAACATTATTATAATGCACAATAAAATACTTCATACCTGGAGTTGAAAAAACGAAAAGGGTTAACTGATG
Organism: Python bivittatus; assembly: GCF_059951505.1. Lineage (NCBI taxonomy): Eukaryota > Metazoa > Chordata > Lepidosauria > Squamata > Pythonidae > Python > Python bivittatus. The sequence continues at coordinate 19,346,218 of NW_028277053.1, forward strand.
ACCTGGCACAGCCCCACATGCTCTCTCTGGAAATTGAACACAGAAAATTAGGAATTTTAAGACACCCCCCAAAATTGCAGAGGAGTGTAGACAAAAGGGAGGGAAATGTACGACAACAGTAAACTCACACCCCATGTGGAGGATTTTACTTCCCTACACAGGAAATTCTCCTGTGCAATCATCAGAACAGATCCATCTGGTCTGGCAATTAATTCATTATTTCGTGAGTGAAGTCCGTCCTGGCAAATTTAAAGCATTTTAGTGGCTAAAGAATAACTACTGGCATTTCCCTGTCAATGACACGTCTGACAGTAAAAGCAGCAGCTCTGAACTCAAAGAGGGCAAGTTTGTGAACCTTGCATCCCACAGAGGGATTGTGGGGAGGCCCAACCAAAGACATCTGCCATACGGCACCATCCCCATCGGCGGACCAGATAAAGCGACTTGGTGCCTTTCCAGTTTCACCCATTTCACCTCCCTTCTTCAGTGCAAGGCTTCAGGAAAGAATTCTTTTGTTTTAGAACTCCATGCCCACCACACATCTGGACTTGGCTTGGAGCTCAGAAGGGTTGAGGCCCCAACATGGAAGCACCTCAGCTTCTCTGGGTCGTCCTCAGCTTGTCTGTGCATCTGCAGAGAGGCTGTTCTGGGAAGGAGGGTGAACTATTTTTTAAAGGGTTGGCAAATTTATGCAGCAATTCACAAATTCACTGTTTGGACAGTTCTGGGGGTAATAGAGAAATAACAAAGCACAGTGAGATGATGTTTTATAAATAATAAGGACACGAAACTAACATTTGGGCCATAACCTGTTGGGTGCAGTAATCAAAATACCAAAATTCTAATATTTTATTTCAGAATTTAAACTTACTCATGTTTTGAAGAAAAATATGCCCAAATTTCAACAACTGGTATTTTATCCCTGTATTATTACATTAACAATATTGTGTTCTTCTAGCTGCATTCGCAGTGAGTCCCTGCGAGAATTATGAGATGAACTGGAGCTGGAATAGAAGAGTTGCCCAATTCAATCCAGAAGATCTCCCAGGCCCGTGGGCAGAGCCCAATTGTCACAAGACACCCATTCTCACAATTCCTTGGTGCTAGATTCTCTACCATTTTTTCCTTCATGTTCTTTCATTTATCTGTCTTCTTGCACAGCAAAACATCTGGCTCAAGAGCAACCTGCCTGTCAGCAGCCCCTCTCAGCCCCTAGACACCCAGCAGCACCCTTGGGACATGAAACCAGAACTATGGTCTGCTTTCCAGCAGATGGATTTTTTGTGATTGCCCCACCTAACCACAGCACCATTTTGTGAGAGTGCCCATAATATACTCTCAAAGTCTAACAAGGTTCAACTGGCCCTCCAAGAGACTGAGGAAGCCCAAGTTAAAAAAGTGCCTTGCATACTTCTACAGAACAAAATCAATCCTGCCTTCTAATTACACTCAACAGAACCATCCATGGAACCATGAAAACATTATTTTAGTACACAGGAACTCTTATTATACATTAAAATTACGATAGCATAATTATCCTTCCTGCAACATGAGTTCTAATATATTTGGAAAATAAAAGAACTACACATTCAAAATCTGAAGCAAACTTATTTGGGAATAAGTTTCACTGAGCTAGGCATGGAAATGCAGTGACTAACCATGATTATTGACAGTGGTCATTTATAAAATAGTTGTTGGAAGCTAATACAGGCATTCTTAAGGTGGGGAATTGTTGCAACTCAGTGTTTCGTAAACTATGTACCATGGAGCACCCAAAAAACTTGAAGGTGTTCCCAACCTGCTCCAGGTTCATAATCCATCCCATTTCATTAGCCAAACAAGCACTCACCCCAGGAGCGAAGAGGAGATACAAGCAGACTTCTATGCATGTATCATGGCCAGAAAATTTTCAATTCCTAGGCTCCGTTTCCTAGCAAACCAGCATGCAGTGGCTTTTATAAATGAAGCAAAACACTTCTCCATTATTACCTTGAATTCTTATATGAAAAATGAATTACACATTGATTTTGAGGCTAAAATCAGTTCCACTGAAAATAAGCAGTTACTGATGCAATAATTTGATTTACACAAAATACCAGTGTTGATTTTCAGGTTGCTTCAAGGTTATTTTACACATTACACAGTGAGGGGAGCTCCAGCCACTCATACCACCATAATGGTCGCAAACATTCTGACAATTGCTGTGTGGAGGGGTACACTTAGGCAACTTAAACTATAAAATATGAAATGCCCATGGTGATTGACTGGATGCGGGTGGACAAAGCAAAACTTCACCCAAAGAGCTCCTCCCGATCAGTAGAAAACCCAATTCGAAAAGGGTGATTCAAAACATGTTGGCAAGAGGTGATTTGCCTTGTCGATTCAGGGTTGTTCTTGGATCCTATCATTTCAGAAATAGGCAGGGTGCCTTTTATCAGATAAAGCTACAATGCTGTTTATTGGAGAGTGTGTCAGGGTGATACTAGTCTTAAATACAATTTAGGCTGCTGCTGAAGTTCTCTAAAATGTGTCCTGGGAAGCTTCTGTAGCACATCCTAAAGAAGGAGCCTCAGATAATGGGATATCCTATCAAATTCCAATCTTTATTGTTGTCTTTGACCAACTTGAGATGGTTTCAGCAGAGAAATAAGAAATGCTAATACTAAAATCTAAATTAAAAACAATGAGATTAAAATTAATTACATGAATGTTGGCACCATACATCGAATAATGTAGCATTAACCCACTTCTAAAGTAAGACTTTTGTTATAGTTTTACCAGAGTTAAAGGATGTTTAATACACATGGATAGAGCCTTTATCTAATCTACTTAATAGAGCAGATCTCAAACTATTTAGACTGAGAAAGAGAAAAAAGGAAGAAAAACTGTGATATTGTTGTGTTGTTCATCTTTGAAATTTGAATAGTGAGATGTATGATATACAAACAGTCTGTTGAAAGGAGACAAGCCAGAAACACAGACTTTGGGGAGGTTAGTCTAGCAAATCTGAACTAGTTCAGTCCAGTCCCCAGGAGTGCAACACCCCACCTCCTGCCTGAGCAGTTCACCTCTGTTGCAAACCAGAAAGGGGGGGAGATCCATCAATCACTTTGCAAGACTGAAATACATGTGGCTTCACATGGCCCAAGTTGGCTCTGGAGCACTGGAAGTGACCCTCTCCGATGGGTTAGACACGACACTAGGCTGCTGCTGCACTGCGTTCCCCACTTGCTACCCCAGCATCAAGGAGTCACTTTCCCGAGTTCAACCTTGATACAAGGGACTTGTGTGTTGACATGCAGCAGGCTAAGGGTTCAGCCCAACTGGATTCCAATCACTCTCCAATGGGGCTCAAGCAGGACAAAGCAAGAAGCTTACGGGCACTTTCAGACAATCAGCTTTTCCATCTCCCAACCTTTCTGGATCCATTTAAAAATACATCCTAACTTAATCGGGGCTATTTCTAATGCAAAATGGGAGGCCATGCCTTTGTGTATTGGGGGAGGCTCTTCCTCCATCCACTGCTGCCCCTCTGAACTGGGAAAATCTGGGGAGAGGACAAGCAGCAGAGGAGTTCCAGAGATTGGGCTGGATGTCTCCCTCACGCTCTCTCCCAGCGGGAGAAACAGCGTTCCCCATTCAAGTAAAGAAGGAGCAAGAATTGCTCTGCTCCGGGCCTCGTCTCCTGCCAGAGCTGGTGACCTCCGGGTACAAATCAGGCCTTCCCAACCAGCTTCATAAATGACACTGAGGCAAACACTAGCAACGAGAATGCGGAAAAGTATCTTGTTTTTCTCACTTATTTCACTTTGAGCAATGTCTCCACTGGAAAAAAAGAGGAAAAAACATACAAATAACAACATGGAAACATTTGCTGCAGTAACATCTGCACTAGGGAAGTAAAAGAGTCTTCTAATGCAGAGAAAGACCACTCCTGGCATAATAATTAGGAGCCAGTGCACTTCACCTTTGCCATACCACACACTTCTCTTTTCATTTACATTTATTTATAGGGGATGTTAAAATACAGCATCTTCCACTGCATGCACTCAAGCAAATGTTCAGAGCAGCCCTTTGCATTTTAACACCTAAACGTAGGATTAACCGTGTGTAGAGAGTAGGTGGACAGGAGAAATACTGTATGCAAGAACTGTTAGCTAAGCAAAGAGGGTGAAGCCCTCCTTAAGACCAGCGAAGCAAGGTAGTCTTCGGAAGCGGAATCAGGCCCTTCCTGATTCACTGGGGTATAAGAAGAAGGGGAGGTAAAGCAGAGTCAGACTTGCAAGATTGTGTTATTGGAGCCTGTCTCAATAAAATAGGGTTCTACTCTTCCCGGGACTTGATTTTCTAATCTGGTTGACCTGGTGGGGCTGACAACATGTGAGCAACTGAACAGAGTCAGGAACTTACAACACTTGGAGGGACTAAGGACTGCGGTGTGGTTAGGCCTACATCAAAGCTGGGAGCACAGCTATGGTTTGGTGGGTTTTCTTAAGCGTTTCACTCTGACAAGCCTCACCTGAAGCAGAGGCTAGAGCTTTCATCTGCCTCCTACCTCGGAATGGGCAAGACCATCATCGGTGTTCAAGAAACACAATCGGGGAGCTCACGCTGGCATCAAAAGAGTTGTCCACCTTTATGATGTTTTGGCTTATGATGATGAAGCTGTATACAGAGTGCCCTCAAGGATGACAAAGCAGGACACATCAGAGTAAAGCAATGAACTAAAGCAATTACACAGCCTCTAGCTTGTAACTAGCTTGACAGCCATTTATTGTATTTGCTCCACAGTAAAACAACTATGCTTTAAAGTATTTTTAGAAAGGTTCAACTAAATTTGCTACAAGTACAGCCCAAACACTGCACAAAATAAGCCACAGAACAACAACGTTAATATTCATCCAATTAACACATGACGTTTACCGTATTAGAGCCAGCTTGATCTAGTGGTTAAGGTACTGGACTAGGATCAGGGAGACAGGGGCTCCGTTCCTGCCTTTGGCCCGGAAGCCAAGAGAAGAACTTTGGGCCAGTCCCCCCCTCCCCCAACCCTGGGAAGAGGAAGAAGGCAGGAACGAGCCACTTCCAAAAACGTTGCCAGGAAAGCTGCGGGAACGTGTCCGTGTAACCACCAGGAGTCAAGCCGGACTTGAAGGCACCCCCCACCTACCCCCACTATTAAGTGAGTGAATCTCCTCTAGTAAGTTGCCACGGCCTTTAGATCGTCGGCTTGTGATTCTAAGACTGGCCAAAAAACCCACACACTTGGGCGGGTCTGGGAAAAATGTCTGGACAACACAATAGCAGAAACCTGAAAGGGCAACTCCCATATATTACTATGATATTTTGTAGTGCAATTAACCTTCTGCTTTTTACTGACACCCTTACTTAAGAGAGATATGCAAGCAAAGGTTCAGGGCAGCCCAGTTCAGTCTACATTTTAAGTGCACAAGACGTGTGGTCAAGAGGAGATGGAAGGAAAAGAAGCAGAGCAGTCTGAGACTCGGGCAGAACAACGGAAAGGAAGAGAAGTTCTTAATAACGGCCCATCAGGGTAGTCAGTCAAGGAGGCTCGTGGCCCTTGAGAGAGCACAGTGTTTGGGGCTCCCTTGCTGGAGTGGTCCCTCAAAAACAAAACAGCCCCCCCTTCCCCCCAGGCATAGGTAGGGTTCGGCAGCCTCCTCCCCAGGATCCTCTCCTGTTGTGGTTGGCTGCAAAATGGCAGCTCCCTAGAAGCCGTGGGGCTCAGCTACCCCTCCCCCAGGACCCATAGAAGGCAGCAGGAGAACGCTGTGGATGAATTGGTGCACGGCTCTCCTCTGAGAGTGGAGAACCTGCTCTGCCCTTTTCGGCTTCCTCTGCCCCGATCCTCCGTCCACCTCTGGATTGTGAGTGCTCTTCAGTGGACACGTTCCTCCCTTGATTCCCGGATGAATATTCGCTACCATCAGCATTTTAATGCCTCTGATCATGCACTGAATTAAACACACTTGCAGAGGCAAGAGAGGGTCAGTCATAGTTCAGCAACGTTGCGTGCTGATGCATAAAAATAGTTATTTTTAAACTAGGCAGCAAACATGAAAAAGTGATGCCATGGATGGGGAAGTGGAAGAGCCACAAGGCAGTGCTCGGAGCAACTTCGTTCCATTTAGTTATTTACAGTATTTTGTTGATATCACGACTCCTAGCAGTTTGCCACAATTACAAAGCACAATATTTCAGCTTTCACCATTTTTCTGTGCTTTTCCTGAGCTTCTCCAAGCCCTAAGCTTAGTTGATGTGGATCTTCTCCATCACAGAACATGGTCTATCACAAGGGCTTTCAAACTTTTTTCAAGCTGTAGAGCCCCTGATCAAAGCCTTTATTGAAAAATAAAGCCCTGGAACGCCTGATCTAGGGGCAAAGCTCCAGGGACACAAAATTGGCTGTGTTTAAGGAATTACTACTGTTGTTGTTGTCGTTGTTATTCCTTATGGAAGTCGATCACGTTCTCACAGGACCCTAGGGTTCACGGAACCCAGTTTGAAAATCCTGGTCTCCTACGTGCCCTTCACTGATAAGCGCATGGTAGTCCTGGACTCTGTCCAGCTCTGAATTAGCTGAAATGGCTTTGAGGCAGAAACGCTCCAGGATCTGGCTGTCAAGATCTCCGTCGCCCATAAAGACACATCTTGGAGAAAGGCACCTTCGCACTGCGCAGCAACAGAAAGGCAGGCCAAACTGTCAGTGCAGGTGATCCCAGCAAAGGCACCCAGGACTACTTTTAACTTCAGATACCTTTTAGTTTAACTAAGTTTAGTTATGCTTCCACTTTCTTGCACTTCCATATATTCCTGCAGCATGCGGAGAAGCTGATCTTTCACGGGGCTGATTTTGACAGAACTAAGTTGGCCACAAACAAGCAAAAATCCAACCCTCTGCACACTAACAGACTTATCGCACAGAACCCCCAACCCTCATCTGTTTGAATGAACAGAAAGGGGTGTGTGTGTGTGTGTGTGTGAGCAAGAAACACACTTGCAGGCAAAACTACCCTTCACTGCTTTTAGCAGTTTTTCAAAACCAGATGGATGCTGACCAAACAAACAGAGATAAAAGGAGCTAGGAATTGGCTAAAGCTATGATTATTTTGCCTGCCTGGAAGACTCACTCTGGCTTGTTCCAGACAACATGGTTAAAAGAAATCAGAGTTCAGCCTTTTGTTCAAAGCAGTACAAAACTTCCCCAATGAATTCTTAATTGTGTAAAGAAAAGCACTGGGAGTTCTTTTCTGCTAATAAAGTGATCTGATGGTAAATTAGTGTGAAGCCTCATCCAAGTATTTATACTATTTATCCAGCAGGAGCTATGGATATCGCTTCAAGCAAGGATGGACTTCCTTTGCTGTACCAATCAGTTATTCATACCGATACACAGAAAAGTCTTCTCCCCAAGATACAAATACACTTTTTAAAAAGCCTCTGTATTCTGGAAGAGGTGCATTTCATTTCCTACAAACAACTCAAAACAAATAAAAAAAATAACAATAAAGAAAGAAGTAAAGTTTTCTGCAAAGCAGAATATAAGATATTTACCAGGAGACACCCTTAAACTGGCCCAGGCCACAGAGATTTGTTTAAAATAACGTAGTAACATTAAATAAAGTAATGTCACCCTAGGTTCCTCTGCCATTCGACAGAGCCGGGTGAATCAGATGTTGGCCACCTAGCGAATGGCACAGGACCAGGCGTTCCCATCAGGCGCCAGCCGGCTGGCCACCTTGGCATCGGCCTGAAAACTCAATACTTACTCTTGAACGGCTCTGGCGATTGAGAGGGCCGTGGATCCAGTTTCGTTCACGCTATCCAAAGTCACATTGGGCAGGTCATCATCGTCACTGTCGCTTTTAATTTGCCTGGGAGACAGGCCGCGTGGGTCCATTTGTGCTGGGAATAAGGAGACACAATTGATTAACAACAGCACAGTGACATTAATACCGCCCCATAACAACACTCAGATGGACCCAGTCCCTGTATTCTGTAAATGCCCTCAATGCATTTCTTATTCTTGTTTAGGTCTCAGCAACAGCTCACAGGTATCAATTAAAAGAATGTACAATTTAAACAATGAAATGTGTGTGTCCACAGCCAGAAGTTCTATTCTAGTCCAGTGTTTCTCAACCTCGGCAGCTTTAAGAGCGTGGACCTCGACTCCCAGAATTCCCCAACCACCATCTTTCAAACATTTCACAGGCTGCCGTTTGGGGAGCAGGGAAATGACACCATGGGAATTCACTGTCAGGCATTAATGGAAGAAAATCTGGTGGACCGAGAGCCAAATGACCCATATAAGGCCAACGGCTGCCTTAGAACTGCAAGGAACAGTCTGATCGACCTCTGTCCTCCAGAAACAAGTTGAGGCGCATCCAGGGAGAGTGGATCCCTATTGCAAAGCGACTTGCCGACCTGCAGCTGCCGGATTAATGTGCAGATTGGAATGTGATCTGCTTTGGAATACGCCGCCTACAAGATGGTTCTGCGAAAGGGATTTTCCTCCTCCAACCCGCCCGCCATAGCCAAACGGAGCAACTACACATCACAGCAGCACCTGTGCACACACAAAATGTGTCGGGAGCAGCACTCTTTTCAACATACATGATGGCTGAGGTGCTCCCCAGCTGCCCCAATCAACAAGCACCTTTGATAAGCAAATAAATGACAGTTGTCAGTTCAAAATGTGCCTGCTGTAGGGACCTGTAGAAGGCCTCACATCTCACCTAGGTCTTCTCTGTATAAAAATGGGTGAATGAGTTCTATTCTGCTCTTTCAGTTTCCTTCTCCTTTTTACTGCACGTTTTTAAATTTGTTTTCAATTTTGATTAATGTCCTTTGTACACTACTTTGGGATGCTTTTGCATATGAGCTAGCATAAAAATGCATTACATACATACATACATACATATGTATCCTCTTCACATTTTTGTACTTGTTTTCCTAAAGAGTACTAAAAGAGCCACTTTTATATGAGATGGGTGGCTACATAAATACGATAAACAAACAAACAAATAAATAACTTTGTGCAGGTTTTAAAAAACCACAAATCTGTACGCAAGCCGGGTGGAACAAATTTCCAGGGGCAAAGAAAGCTGACATAAAAACAAAGCTGAATCAATCCACTGAACTTTGCTCACAGGTAAAAAATGAGAGGCTGATCGTTGTAAGGCACAAATACACTGAGACGTTCAGGAGCACAATTACCAGAAATCACTCTCGAGTGGGATTACTTGGCAGATAGACTGGCCTTTAGCGTGGAAATGTGACGGTCTGAGAAGACACTACGGAGGAGAAGAGAGACCCCTCCCCGGAAGCTGCACAGCACAGGATGGGGGGGGCAGCCAGGCTACCTCCCCAAGGGATCCCATCCAGGACCTGGAAGCGGCCCCACAGAACGGCTGCACCCACCCACCTGAGGGGTAACATCTTCTACGGTGCCTCCGAGAAGAGTGAACAGACTTCACTCCTGTGACTGATGTTTTGACAAACCTGCCATCAGACAAAAATGTGCAGCTCCACAATAATAGTTGCCCAGTGCAAATATTCAAGTCACGCAAACATTATGCTAGTTGTTCTATATAAGGACTCAGTAACCATGCAAAGGGTAGAAAAAAGTTCTTCTAGAAGTCGAACTGCAGACCTTGATCACGCGTTCCCATTTCTCTTGGCTCTGTAAACTCCGAGTACAACGTGCTGCTTCCCATTAGCATTATCAAACAGCAAGTCCTGAGTACTTTTCTCCCATTTTTAGTAAATATCTAAATGGCACGGAATGCGACTCTAAGCAACAAAGCCTGTGCGTCATTCTCGCGGCATGTCACTTCTGCCCTGGAATTAAGACGCAACAACAAACAAACAAACAAATAAATAAATAAAAGACTGCTGCCTTTTCGCTACAGCCAACACCGGCTGTCTAAAAACGCAACGGTTCCTCCCACGCCATGGCAGGATCAGCCCTGTTCTCAAGCGCATTTGAGGATACCATACATCTGAACTCCTCTGCGTGGCACATTCAGAAGGAACTGCTCCCGTGCAAAGATGACATTGCAGGGCCCTTATCTATCCGGTCGGTTTAACTGAAGAAGAGAATAATGTCTAAGATGTATGTGGTGTCCTGCCAGGAAAGCTCGTCTGTACGGAGTAGAAAAATACAACTGATGCACATGAAGAGAGGAAGCAGGAGAAGAACCCACATCACAGATCCTAAAAGATGTCAAATGGGAGACCAGGATTTGGTGAGAAGGGTTTACCTTGGGATCAAAACAGCATAAAGAAGCCTCAGTTGTAACTAAAACTCCCTCGGCGTTGTTAAACCTTAACGTTTGCTTTTCTCCCAAAAGCTCTATCTGTGGGTTTCTGTAATTTGAGAACATCAGTTGGCTACCATAAAACTCAGCTCTCACTTAGAGAGAAAACTTTCAGGCCAAGCCGAGCTTAGAATGTTAAAACATACATTTTAAAGGCAATCTCGTTTTTTGTTTTTTGTTTAAATAGGATTGGTCAATAATGTCAATTGCCTAAACTAACCTCAAAACAAATCATGGATTTTTAAATTTGTTGGTTTTTTCCCTATATTATATTGTGGAATGTGGTTAGAAACCCATGATTTATAGAAAGATGAGGGCATCAATTTCCAATACTCTGTTAGCAAATTAAAGGCAAAGAACATCCTTCAGTATTAAAGTCTCTTTGCAAACGATACTCCATCAACTTCATCACTTAACTGTGACTTTAAAATGGCAGCTATATTATCTTGCCCTTTCCGAATTATGCAACTAATTATGCAGTAAGCTTGTTAATGCCGCAGGATTATCATTTCTTGGACATGGATGCTGAATATTAACATTCCTTTGTGCAGAGGGAAAGGGGAAAAAGAAGACATCTGTCGGAACGTTCTGGTGCCACTGTAAGGTTGCTCCGTGGGCACGGCCTGTGCGGAGGAGCCTCTAAAGGAAGAGAAGGCCTGGCCCTGCATGGGTCTCCCAAAGGGAAGGACCACGTAGACAGCAACACACTCTGGGTCGGCCACTTGCACGCATTCTGCGCAAGAAGAACAGGGGGAGGATGACCCCCTTTCCAGTCTTCCTCGCACAGCTTCTCAAAGCATGAATGCTCCATCTGGCTGGGCATCCAAGATCTGGCAAAATATTCCCATTCTTTGGGGTTGGCTGAAGCAGCTTTCGCGAGCCACGTTCCTGGCCCTACAGCCTGGGGAAAATGCCTCGTGCTTGCTCGGCCCAAGACTGCTCTTCAGGACCTCTCCCTTAAACTGCCGTATTCCTCCTGTGGTTAATGCGCCTTCGCCCCTTTCAGGTCTTCTGCTAACAGGAGTGCCACATGCCCGCTTCTTCGCCAGCCAGCCCTCTTTTTAAATGCAAACACTCTCTCCAGGCAGAAATCCAAAATCCGTCCAAATGGCCAGGGCTTCTAGAAGAGGTCAGCTAGAAAAGCCTGAGCACACATTATCTGGGTTCATCGTTGGGGTGAACTTGGGAGGGAAAAAAAGGAAAAAATCCATCAGTCCTCATTCATTTTTTGGATTTATGTTTGGTCTGTGCCAAATGCTGTGACCTCTCTTACTGATATCTTATTCTACGGAGCCTCCCCCTTAAGGCCTGAAAAACAGCACAGACACACGGGGAGGAGCATATTTTTTTAAAAAGATGCAGGCCACACGATGTGCCACACATTGGTAAACAGCGCTCTCCCCAGAGCATCCTCTTTTTAAAAATTTCAAACATGGCAATCACAAATACCTTCAGGACCAACTCTGATTTTACAGAGTGTGTATAAATATCACCATAAATTCATATGCATCTCTCATGGTTATATCCAAGTATGATATAAATCTAGCTGGTTTCCTCTTTGAAACTCATGATGTTCTCTCTGGGGGAAAAGGACTCGGAGATATTTTAGTCTGTTTTAAAATAACGTCTGCTTGTTGTCGACTTGAGCGGCGCGGCGGGTTTGTTCGACACACAGCCTGCTGGACTGAGAGCGAAATGGCAGCTGAATTGCTCTCTCCCTGGCTATGATCAAACTGCACAGGACATTAAACATACACAAAATCTCCTATTTCAAATTAAAAGTGTGTGTGGGGGGGGGGGGGTTGATAAGGGGTTACCATTTACTGTGCCTCGGGTTTCTTAGCTCCACGTGCCTCGCAGAGGGTTCTGTTTCCAAAGGAGAAAGTCCTTTGACGGTCGTCCTGGTGAGCAGAGGCGAATGGACCCTGCTCCCAACACACGGCTGAAGCGATTATCCTAGACCAGTGTTGTCCAAACTTGGCCACTTTAAGATGAGTGGACTTCAACTCCCAGAATTCCCCAGCCAGCCATGCTGGCTGGGGAATTCTGGGAGTTGAAGTCCACTCATCTTAAAGTGGCCAAGTTTGGACAACACTGTCCTAGACACTTGCCCAAACACACCCACACTGCTGAGAAAGCTAATCAAGCTGCTGTTACACTGCACTTCATAATTTCTGGCGTCGCTTTTGAAGACTGAGTTAAATCTCAAGCTGTTAACATGACAAAAGGGACATGTAAAGGAAGCAGAGATTATTTTTATTCTAACCCATAACCACAGATCTGAGGCCTGGATGAAAGCAGTCAAACAAACTGACTGACCTAAGACTTTAAATAGCAAAGGGCCAAATAAACAACCCAACCCAAAACACAATGACTTTATCTTCAATAAAATCCCAAAGGTTGGGTTACTAGCAAGTTTTGATCTCAGTTCCAGCTAAGATTCTAGGGGGAGATCCCACAAGCCAGAAAGGTCTCCGATTTCTGTTGGCCTGCCCTCCAGAAATTCCTCAGACAAGGCATATGACAAGCTCCGAATACTGCAGGAGGGGAAACTCTCTGCTAAAAAACCCACCAAAATGAATTGCTTGTGGATATGGAAGAAAGTTGTGTTGACGGGGGGTATCTTAGACCTCTGGATTCTAGGCGAACAGATTTCTGGCAGGCCAAAAAAAAAAACTTATGAATCTGAGCAATGATCGAAATCGCTGTCCAAATGGAAATCATTAGCAGCATTTGCTTATATTAAAATTATTTAAGTAGAAAATTCCAAAGGTAAGCCTGAGCTACTCTCTCCATACCTGCTAGTGGGAATGGAAATGGATTTAAATGTTTATATGGAATTCCTGAATCTGACGGCTGTGCTTGATGCCGTCAACGGGCATCCGTTGCTTGACCAGCCAGACATGCTACAAATCCTAAGACTTGGATCAGGACCAGTTTTCACGGTAACTGCAAGGGAACGAGTGGAAGCCAGTTCTAGTTAAGGATATCTCAGTTCCACTGACTTCAGTGGGAATGTTTAATTGCATTTTCCTTCCATCTTCCAAACATCACAAAAAGGATATCAACCAGAAAGAAAGAGGCAATGAGGAACTGTACTGAGTGACAAAAAACTGCCCACCCAGGAATCAAAGTATAGTCTACATTGGGGTAATACAAGATCTAACATTTAATTATCTCCACCTAAGTAGGATCTGATAAATGTCACTAGCAGTATATTAAAACATCTGGCAAACACTAACTGTAACATGGGGAAACTATAGCCTGAACAACAATTCCATCAAGTTTCTGAAAGAAGATACATATGAAACTGTTTGCTAAGAAATTGGTTCCTGTGTGTTATTTGCATCCTTAAATTTGCTCTTCAATATGTCCATAACTGCACACGCACCCACATTCAACCCTGTGTTTAAGGGGAGAGTGTAATATGAGTTTTAATTTCCACTTAAAAGAGCAAGGCACAAGATCAAGTCCTTATATAACATGCCACAGAAGCTGTAAAGACTTCTTCGATACAGGCTATGAAAGAGACTCTTGGAAGCCAGACGGCATTTTCCCTTTTTATACTAAAGAGAGTCAAGGTGGACCAGCCTTCAGTTTCTTCTTCACCTTTCCTGTTTTTCTGGGCTACGTTCCTGTTTTCCTGGCAGCTGCCACGTAAGCTCTCCAAGGCGGACTCCGAACTCCTCTACGATAATAAAACCGTACAGGCAGAAATCCAGTGGTTTCCACAATTCCTTCCTAGAAATACCCCTGCATGAGAGCCATTTAAGCTGTTTCAGTCAATGCATGATTTCAGACTGACTTACTTGACCTTATAGCAAAAGTGAACGGCTACTTCTGTACTAACAACAGTAGCTAGTTTGTCATTGGCGCTAGTGCTGAATGCAGTGCTCGAGGGGCTGAGGGGTTGAGCGCACGCAACACCTTGTTCGTACCTCCAAGCCAGCTAACAAGCGGCAACCAAGCCAGGTCAGGGCCCGAGTTGTGACGCACTCGAGTGTGGGCCACCTGAGGCCAGGGCATCGGACAGACCAGCTGAGTATGAAGATTGGAAGACAACCGTCGTAGGTGTAAATTGGGGATTGTGTGTGCATCTCTGAGGGGCTTTTGAAGGCTGCCTGCATCCCTGGATGCCAGAAAAGTGTGAGAGGCCTGCCTGTTTCTCCGACTGAATATTTTTAACTGATACTGTTTAATTGATTACTTTTATTGTAGCATTTTCTGGTTTTATTGTAGATGAAATGTATTCTTTATTTAAGATATATTTGCATGGAACATGATACAGAAATATAATAAGTAATAATGTTATTATTACTTGTTGTAATATTACTTGTTCTAGTATGATTACGTGTTGTATATTATTACATGCTGTACGCCAGTTATGCCCTTTCCTGGATCAGGAGGCCCTCCAGTCAATCACTCATGCCCTGGTCATCTCCCATATAGACTATTGCAATGCGCTGTATGTGGGGCTACCCTTGAAGAGTATCCGGAAGCTCCAGCTGGTTCAAAATGCAGCCGTGCAGGCAATCTTGGGTGCCCCAGAGATGGCACGTGACACCTTTGCTGCGGGAGCTCCATTGGGTGCCAGTCTGCTTCCAGGTCCAATTCAAGGTGTTGGTTATCACCTTTAAAGCCCTACCTGGCATGGGACTGGGTTACCTGAGGGACCGTCTCACCTCCGTTATATCGACCTGTCTTACCCAGGCAGGGTAAGCAGAGAAAGTACGTTATGGACCCCGTTGAAGAAAGAATGTCAACTGGGGGGGCCAGAAGGAGAGCCTTCTCTGCCATTGCCCCTGCCCCATGGAATACCCTCCCCCCAGAGGTGAGGCAGACCCCTACTCTCTCGACCTTCCAGAAGGAGTGAAGACCTGGGTCTGCCAACTCACGTGTGGTAAGAAGAGGGACAACCAACCCTGGGGGTGGCTAGCATCTTGAAGATGCTCTTACCATCAGTATCTTGGAAGATATTATTGTTTATATATGTATCTGGTTTTTATTGCATTTTTATTGTATTTTAATTAATACTTATTCTTGTGTTTACAGTAAACTATCCAGAGTTGCTCCTTAGTGAGATGGGCAATGACCAAATTTGCAATATTAATAAATACAAATAAATAATACAAATTTAAACACTTGACAGATGTCCCACTGTCATATGTATATGGGTGAGGTAATTCAGATATGTAATGAGATAAATTAATGAAAACTTGACATCAAAGGAAACGTTTGAACAAAGCTAATTTGCCAAAGTGAGTGGCTGGAAGAATCTTGAATTTTTAAAGGTTTGAAAGTTAATTAAAGTTTTTTTTTTTTTTTTAAATGGCTTCCCAGGTAGGGAGGTGCTAAGTGACATATTTTGAGCAAGTGAGGGGACCAGGACATCATATCTCATGGACTTCATACGCATAGGTTTTTTTCCTTTCTTTATGATCGGGTCAGGATGATATAGCTATGCCTCTGATTTATTCCAACCTGGTGCCAGCAGACAGCCCACAAGCCAAATCACAGGGAATTGTCCTCCCCGCCATCCACAGCCTTGAGAGGTTCATTGCCTTCCTTGGGGTGCAGACCTCCTATGAAAAGTCACCAATAGCCTTCTAAAACTCTCCAAACTGTGGCCATACAGTATCTTACATTTGCCAATTCCATTGTGTGAAGAAGTGCTTCCCCTTTTAGGTCTGGAATCTCTCATAGTTCATCTGTACTGGGTGACCCTGTATTTCGAGAAAACGAGATAACTCAGTACTTCCTATTCGCTTCCTTTTCGATGTGTGGCCACGTTGCCTTTCTGCTTTTTCACTCATCCTGGGGTCCTCTTCTTCTTCTTCTGACATGGCGTCCTACTTAGCTCAGTGGTAAAATCTGCCTTCCTGAAGTCCAAGGAAACACTCAGTTTTAACAGCAAGAATTCCAGCATCCACGATGATTTTCTCCTGCCCCTGGAAAGCATCTTCCATATCTCCTTGGTGGGACAGTTGCTAGCAGACTGCACCAATGATAATACCTTTATTCCTTCTTCCCTTTATCTTAACCTTGATTCTCCCAAGAGTCCCCCCAAATTCATCTCCTTGGGTTTCTGGGTAGCTGGGGGCATTTTTCCTAACATAGAGCAAACTCCTCTGCCACCATTTCTATCGCTTCTGTTTCCTTGTAAGCAGGTTTTCAAGTCAGTCGTCATTAGCGCGGACCCGTCTGAGCTGTTTCCCCCAATGAGCATCACTCCGTGCGCGCTTTCACCAAACTGCGCTTGCCAATGCCACGTTCACTGCGTTCTCATTGGTTTCAATTCTTTTCTGCCCCCTTTTTGTTTTAACCCCCATAAATGACTTGGCATCCTGCTCCCTCCCTTCTAAATCCCAGAATATTTATTAAAATACAATTTAAAAATACAGATCCCTAGCAGGGTCCGCTGTTTATACCTTTCTACATTAGCAACAAGAAAAAAAAACATACGAACATTTCAAACATTTACCTTTAATCCTCCATAATGGATTGTGCCCATGATATTTATAACATGATATAAATATCAATGACCTACCTTGTGAAATGACACTGAAGTTTCTAATTAAGCTACTAATAAGCGAATTCGGCTGACAGAATATGATGAACTCGCTGTGCATAATTGGATTCCTGTCCTGCTCCAGAGATGTCTGCACACTCTTGATCGGTGTTTTTCCAGCAGTAGCCATTCCCTCCTGCTTCTGCTTCTGCTTCTGCTTCTGTGACTAGCCACAGATGTGCTGGAGGCCACAAGGGCCCTGCCGGCATCTCTTTGGTGACTCCCCACGATAGGTGAGGCCAAATATTTTTGCCAATATTTGGGATGGAGGAGTATGGGGCAAAAGAGCGCTTTGATCTTGTAAGCACCCATTTCACCCCTGCCCCAAGTGGACGCCCATCTCACACTTTTGGGGTGCAGCCCACCACAGCAATGCCACCCTTGGCAATCAGGATGCGTACATGTCCTAGTTCAAGAAGTGATGCTTCATTGTGCTGCTCTTTCTGTGCTATTTCTGGAAATGATCAAATGTTTGCAAAATTTAGGATGAGAACACAAAAGTCAGAGGCCTAAAGCTAAGATGTGACAGGAGGAAATGTTTTGAGACAAAAGAGGAGCTGTCCTAAATCACTGTTATTACCCCATCCATTTTCAGCTAACAGACAGCAGATTCAGAGCTCACCTACCCAGTGCGCAAACAGAGATTTCCAGGAAATATTTATGCCTATAAGCACGATCTAAACTACAAGTCAAATACAGACACACAAAGAAACATCAAGAAGCCGCTGGGGCCAAATTAAATGTGTTGTGAACACGAATCTCTGACTGGAGACTGCAGCCCTGATGCAAACCTCACTTTCTCTGATCTCCATATGTACCGATCATGACCGGCTGCTGTTGCCACATTGTGGGGCTCAGTTCCTGGCCCCATCACTGGCTATTGTTGTCAGGGATTGGACAGAAAAGCCAAATCCATGTGAAATTTGTATCATTGGGGAGGGTTGTAGGGTTCTAGGGTGCGTAAGGCCTGGGAGAGTTGCTTTGCATCTGAACAGACACGTCTTCTGGGCGTGCTTCTCCTCTGAGAAGACCACGGGATGTCTTGAGACGACTGTGCTGAGGGACGCAGCCTCTGATGTTGGAGAAGATTTGGAGAGAGGACTCATACAGCCCCTCTGAATGGAGGATGGAACCGCTAGCTGATATACTTAGCACAGCCTGGGTTCAAAGACACACTGAATCCTAAACTAACTCACTGCATTTCAGCCTGGCCCGTCGTACACGCCTAGCTGCTGCAGGCAGCTTATAGTTCAGTGCACTGTACAAACCGGGGCCACTGGGCTAGCTGAGTAAGCCATGCTTGAGAACGTCCCAAGGGCCGAAGCCAAAAGCCGTTCCAGCCTCAGCTGTTCTATGTGAGGTTAAGGCAAAGGTTCCGAGGGCCTCTTTATCGAGAGAGAGCAACCCTTTGGAAATACTCCTCAGACCGGCAGAGGCTGCCCGGCCACTCAGCCTGGTCCTCCACCAGCCCACCTTGCCTCTTCTCTTCCTTCACACCTGCTTCGGGCTTCAGTTCTCCTCCCACAGCAGGTGAGATGTGGAAACTGAGGCGGGCTGTGCCATGGCTGCACTCCCACCCAGGGACTTTTTAAAAACAGAAGCAGGATTTCAGAGGACGGATTCATTTCTCCAGCTTATCTGCTTTTTAAGAGGGGAACACAGGATAATCAGAGGAAGCTACCAAATGATGGAGGAGTGAAGGCTCCTTAATTTCAGAAGCAAAAGATGGCAGGGCCTCAGCCACTAGAAGTGGAAGAGCCTTTAGGAGACTCTGTACCCATGCCCATCTGCCCCCTTGGTGGTGAGGAACAGGCCCTCGGGATACAATGAAACATTAAGCCGCACAGCAGGAGTAGGAGCAAGTGGGGGACTCCTGTAAATGGGCTGCGCATACAGTGTCTGCACAGTCAGTAGGTGGCAGCAAAAGGAGACAGAAAAGGCTTATCCCTTCGGGCCGCCTGGTGGTCACGTCTCTCTAACCTGAACCCGAACCTGGGGTCCTACGTTTCTTACATTCTAGGCCAGCCATAGCCTTTTAGATATTTCTTGTATCCCAGCATTCTTCCCCACTGACCCTTCTAGGTGGGGATTCTGGGAGTTGCAGTATCACAACACCCCTCCCACCCCCTCCTGTAGACTGAGCGTTGGCATTCAAGTTATAAAAAGGCAAATTTCAGCATCAACAGCAGGAAACAAAACACTATTTTTTCTCTGTTTCCAGAGAACAAGTACTCTGCTCAGGAACTAATTTCAGATATATATAGTATTAATAATATATATAAATAAATAAATAAAATTTCAGATATATACAGTATTAATAATATATATATATATAAATAAATAAATAAAAAATTAAAAGTTTCCCTCTGTTTTTATGCACTGTTCTTCAATCCGCTGGGCATTATTGAAAGTTAAGATAAACAGCTTGGATTTGTATTTGGGCAGTTTGATTAATACTTTGTCGTAAGCACGGGCTCGCAAGTTTTTCAGATACCCAAGAATGCACTAAAGACATCACAGGCAGGATTTACAGCATATGGGAGACCTTCTATTTCTTGCACTGGGAGAATAATGAAGGGAGAAATTCTATAAAGTGCTTGGGCAATTTTTTTCTCCCTAAATTAATAATGGCAGTACTGGAGGACTAATCAAGAACAAAGCATCAAGAACAAAACTGCAACTACACAATGAAGCAGTTTTAACAGTGAGCACTCATTATCAATAACATCTTGGAGAGAGTGAGCGGGCTCCATCCACAAAAAGTGGGCTTAAGTCTAACTGCAATGGCTGAATTTCTTAAGAAGATCCAGAGAACGTCACTATTTTATTCTCAGGCTAAGTTTCTCATCTGCAGAAAGGGAATAATTAGAGAAAAACCTTTAAATGATACTTTCCGTCATACAGTTCACTACAGAGAAAGCAGATTTTGCATGTTGTCCTATTTTCGAAGGCAGAAGATCCATCTTGGAACTCTTGGAATCCAGATGTAGAAGGAAGCTGCTTGACCAATTCTTGTGCAACAGCTCCAGATCATGCCACTGGTCCCATTTATGTAATTATGGAATCCAAAGCAACTTGGGAAGGTGATAGGACATCCGCCTCTTGTAAGGCTGCGGTAATATAACCACTGCCCTAGGAAGTTCAACAATACTAACAAGTACGAATGACCCCTCAGAAATCAAACAATCCAGAATGAAGCTTCACACCACCTGAACAACAATGCTTTTAGCCAAAAAGAATGTATAAGTGATGAGTGGCAAAAAAGCATGGTAAAAATGTGTTCTGCAGACCTGGAGACATTTGTTGTCTCCAACTGACCTGAGGAAGCTGTCTAAGAACACTCAAAACCATTAAAGGAGAGCTTCTTCCCTTAGTTCTTCAAGCAGGAGTACACACTAAGTAGTTCTGTCTTGTCATGGGTCAGTCTTGTCATGGGTCAGTTTTTAGGCAGGACCTGTGATGGAATGGTTTGATGAAGGCCGCGCTCGGGGAGATAAGCATTTCCTTAGCCCCCAGCAGGAGCGTGGGAAGGTTAAGAAGATGAGGCTGGCACCTCCCTAAGGAATTCACGGTGTTTTGGCTTACTGGCTTGGGAAGTGTAGATTCAGTCTGGAGAGATTCTCTCTGAGAGGCTGAAGCTAATAAACGCAATAGAATTGTATCTGTACTGTCTCGTGGAGTTCTTTGGGCTGAACCTGACAGGACCTGATCTCTTAGTAAAAATAATTAGAATAAGCTTTAGAAATGAGGTACATTTTTAAGCAAAGTACTCCCAAACCCTGAATTTTACCATTAGCACCACCACTGTGGATCAGATATGATAAATTATAATGAACTTAAGGCATCTTAATGCTTAATACATCATTATGGACATCGCTAACAGCTATCAGAGATGATTAATTCCCACAAACTGCCTTGGCATTACCAAATAGAATGGAAACAAATCTTATCCAGATGCTTTCCTGGTGCTGTTAAAGGTGTTGGTTATCACCTTTAAGCCCTAAATGGCATGGAGTCAGGATATTTGCGGGACCGCCGCTCCCTGAGGGTATCTGACTATCTTACCAGGTGAGAAATGGTAGATGCACTCAAGGTCCCTTCCCTTAAAGGTTGCCATCTGGTGGGACTTCAGAGATGCACCTGTTCCTTGCCTGCACCAACCTTGGGCCTCCACCCTGAGATCTGGAGGACCTATTAGTCTTCTGGAGGGCTGTGAAGTCCTGGCTCTTCACCCAGGCATTGCTCTAGGATGGATTTCATGTTGAATCGGTGGGTTATACCATTGGGGTTGTGATACATGTTGTTATTTTTGGTTTTATGCAATGTTGTTGTGAGCAGCCTAGGATTGTTATGTATAAGATAGGCAGCCATATAAGTCATGCATGTGTATGCATGTGTGTGTGTATGTGAATTTATATATAATAAATTCCCACACTATAGGTGAATGGGACTCCATGTATGAAATGAAAATATATTCTGAAACCAAGGGAGGGAGGGAAGGAGATGAAAAACAGAGAAAACCAAAAGAAGAAGGATTTAAAATTTTTATTTCAGAAGTATTGGCAAAGGATGGGAAAGAATGACACTGTCATCACAGTGCTGATACAGGTGCTTAATATCTACTTTCCCTAAGCCAGTAGATATCCCAACCCCTTGGACACAAAGGTAGGTTTTCTTCTCCTTCTGAACTAGCAACCAGTTTCATTTTTACATTTGGGTATCTCTGTGCATTTTTCTGCTCAGATGGACCTCCTTCTGGCTGTGATGCTGGTGAAACAATCCGCCTGCCTGCATTTTTCTCTTTGTGGATTCAGAAGGCATTGGCAGGGTGATGCTTTCTGGGCAATGTTCCTAGAATTCCTCAGTGCCGGTCAGTTATAATTCAGGTAACATTAGGGGACACCAGTCCATATACTGGGATGAGGCTCCGGACCCACAAATTGGCAAGGGAAGGGAATCCGTGCTTAGCCACCTACCTAGGCAAAGTCTGATCTGCTTGTAGGCCAGCAAAGCTTCCCTGCTTGGATGTCAGAGCAGAGGGTGTGTTAAATAAGTTAGGAAATCTTTGCCAAAGCTGAGCTTCCAAGATAAGGAAAAAGAGTTCAGCTCATCACTAGCACGGATGATCTTTTATCCAAGAAGTTATCTGAATTAAAAACCTCAATAAATAAGAACTAGAATTCCCTCCATTGTCTTTTAAGAGGCTGTGGTGCAGGGTCCTGGAACCCTGAGGTTCTTGAGAACTTTATAAAGGGCACCTAAATTAAAAGATGAGCTTAGAGTAACCATGCTACCTTGAAAATAGATAGATATTTGTATTTGTAACCGGAAGAAGAATACTGGAAAGATTATGGGAGGCACTTTCAATTTACACTCCTTCTCCCCCTACCCCCAATTTAACCAGCATCTTAATATACATTTTCAGTGCATCTAAACTATGTGTCCAAATTCCTCGTAATGCACAAGTCTCTTTGTATTCAAATCAAGATCGGACATTTTCTGGAAGTTAAGCAGTTGAAATCCATTATTTTAGCACAGAACAAAAATCTACCAGCAGTTTGCTGGTGAATTTCTTGGTCTAATCCAACTTTTTTTCAAGAAAATGAAGGCAGAATTTCATTGCTAGGCACAGAGGGATAATGCAGAAAAAAGGATAAAATTAATGTTCTCTGTAACTCATACTGCCACGAGTCTCTGTGGAGTGTGGCGGATTAAGGACATAATAAACAAACAAACATTTCTTTAAAACGTATGCAAGTAGAGGGAAACTATCCCAGCTAAACCCAGCAAGAGTAGATACCATGCTGAGGTCCAACGAATATATCCTGAGAGACCAGGTGCTTTGGAGACACACAAGCAAAATCTTCTCCTTAAAACTAAAAAAAAACAAAAGTGTGCTCTGTGTAAAAAAATGTAAGCAACTTTTCTTTGTGCCTCAACATGAAGAAAATACACAGGGCCTTCCCTTCCCCCCACTCTTTTTCCACTGAAGGTCATGATGAATGGTTTGTGCTCTTAGGAAAATGCTTGACAATCACCAATCAACTTTTAAATCAAAAACAGCTTGCTTTCTGAGTGGGGAGGAAAAAAACGCTCAATTTATTCCATAAAACTTTATGTACACAGCAGCAACGGCCATGAACTTAATGGCCATAATACAGTGTCTACAGAGTAATTTTTATTACAATTTATAGCAAGATTACACATACTCCAGTTTTCAGGCCTTTATGGAGATTTTACAGGACTTTGCAGCTTGACAATTTGCTCTTGTGCAGCCTCCAAAAAGCGGGCCTAGCCCCCACGCTTCCATTTTGTCGCTATCCACCTCAGCCTTCTGAGGTTCTGAAGACCATCAATATTCCTCTGTCCAGTCAGGCTGTGCTTGTAGTACTTCTGCACCCAAAACATTTCTGTGGATGTTGGGGGTTCCTATCAGCCATAAAGACCCACAAGAAAATGATACCTTACACATAATTCAAACGCACATCTATGGAGACTTTCCCCCCCATAAAGATCTGAAGCCTTTTTTTCATTTTGAGTGGAATACTGCTGAATTCACACTTATTTACAGGAAGCTGAATTCTTGAGAGTGTCAAGACCTAAATCACACCAACTATCTAATTTATAACTGATTCACTCTAGAACATAAAGCAAAGCCAGAGGGACAAAAAGCAATTACAGCTTTGAGCAGCACACAATATAGGGTCTCAACGTGCAGATTTTCAGGCAAGACTCTCCCAAAAGTATCTAACAAAACCTGACCCCTTTTTCTGCCTCTAAGGCTGTGCAGATACTGTCTCAGCTAAGGTCGCCCCCAGGTCTCAGAACGGGCCTTTGTGAGCATTCCCACAGCAAGTGAGAGATTTGTAAACATTCTGGGACATCGCACCATTTGGGCCAATGGGCACTAAAGGTGAATGCACTGCACCCAAACCCTTTACGTTATTACACGAAGTCTTTAGTCTAAATGAATGACCTGCCTCAAAAGAGTTCCCGATGTATAAATTGCAAATCAAAAGAGCGTGGTTGCTCTGGCTATATTTCTCTTCTCTTCTAGGAAGCCCATATGTGGCATCAAACAAGGGAACGGTAGACAGAAGGCTAGCAGAGTGCTCAGTATAAATTGAGTATCTGCGGACAACGGTCAGAATGCAAATTTTATCCTAAGGAACATAAAACTCAGAGGTTCTTCTAGACATGAACACTGTTTTTTAGGAGGCATGCCTGTGATCAAATCATTTGCACTTGGGAGGAACTAGGAAAATCCAGACTCAGGTCTTCATTCAGCTCATGGGATGCTACAGCACCCTGAAATTCTGGACACAAATGTTCCACGGCCCCATTATAAAGTCAGGATTATCCATCCACAGGGAATTCAAGCCATCTTCCCACAGTATATAGCTGCCCTTCACAAAGAGGTCCAGGAGCTGAGAAGGAAAATAAATTCTGAAGATTTAGGAATAGATTCATGAAATACACAACTGCCTGTTAGTAGGAGCAAGAGCGGCAGTATATAACCACCATCATGGTGAAAATTAACATGGAAGCGAATGAAAAATCATTTCAAGGTTGTTGGGGATTTTGCCTGACACTCTTAGACCAGATCTAGATCTCCTTCCCCTCTTTTCCTTGGAATGCTGGATTATATAAATATATAGCATGACATTATGGTTTACGTTTCTTTATTCTCTGCTCCTGGATGATGCTCACAGTGGGGAGCAGTAAAGAAACGTATGGAAACATATTCCCATCTCTATATATACTTCATGCACAAGGAAGAAGCAGGATCCAATGCAAAGCTCCTGACAGCGACACATCTGGGATCACACCAACAAAACCAGCATGCCTACAAATGTCTTGCCTCAGGGTTCACCCATTTTGTAGAACATCAGAAATGTCCAGTAAGGTGTCCATCTGATTTTTTTCTAACAGTTCCACATCTGGTGGACATCTAGTGGACTACATACACGTGTAGGTCCTTTCTAGCATTTGTGAAGCAGATAGAGGCCATCAGTTCAGAACTCAACTCCATTCCTCCGTTAGTTCAAGAACCCACTAAACCAGCCCAGAATGCAGCCTTCCAACCCTGCTCTGAAATCCTCCACGAGTCTAGGCAGATGGTTCTACTAATTTACAGCCCTCCTAACTATCAGGAAACTCCTTCTAATGTTGAGCTTGATGCCCCTTCCTTTTAATTTCAACCCACTGATGCTTGTCCTGCTCCTGGTTCAAGAGAGAACAGGTCTGTCCCCTCTTGCAAAAAGTGGCCATTTAGATATCTGTAGACTTTTATCATATTCTCCTTCGCTAAGGCTTCTCTTCAGCAATCTAATCGTGCCTAGCTCCAACTTACTCATGGCTCTGTTTCCATAACCTTTAATCCTTCGCTGAGCTTGTCCGGCTTATCCAGGTCCCTTTGAAATCCAGTGTCCAGCACTCAGTATTCCAACCGCAGTTTAACCAGAGCAGGGAACAACACAGCAATGAACTCCTTCCCACAGTCTGGAAGTCGTGCTTCTGTTAATGTAACCAAAGGCTGCATTGGCTCTGCTTGCTCACGTTCAGCCCGTAGTCCCTGCGACCCCGAGGCCCTTCTCACATGAACTCTTACGCAAAGTCTTCCCAGCCTTCTCCCTATGAGTTGGCTTTTCCTACCCAGATGCAGGACCTTACATTAGTCACCATGTTGGTTTTGGCCAAAAGTTAAGACCTGTTGAAGTCATTCTGAATTGTGTTTTTGCTGCTTAATGTATAGACAATCTGCCTAAATTCCCATCCTCAAATCTGATGACTACCCCTTCCCTTCCATCTACTAGGCCATTTTTAAAGATATGAAATAACACTGCGTCAAAATCAGAACCCCCAGCCCATAGGGCTGGTGGGCGGGAGGAATATTTGAGGCTCCATTCAGAACCATTTACAGGCATGTTTTAAGCAAATGCATATCCAGTCCACTTTAATACACTCATTGACAAGTATATCAAGAGGGACTTTGTCAGACGCTTTAAGCTCAAGGTCCACAGTTCAATTAATTTTTCAGCAGCGATTGCTAAATCACCTTCATTTCTAGTTTTGCCCCCATTAACATGGTCAGGGACATTTTAAAGTCATAAGGAAGACCAGAAAATGTGGAAACTGCCTCCAAACCTGAGATTAACTGTCCATATCATTCCTGCAACCTTAAACTATGAACTTACTTATCCACAATCTGCGTCATCTTTATGATTCTTCACATGGAATGTGATTGCTTCCAACTCTGACCACTGCTACAGAAGCTCCCCTGTGAGTTATCATGATCAAGCAACTGTTATGAATCTTTGTTACATTGAGAGACAGACAAGCATCCGAACAAGCAACAAAGGCTTTAAAGACAAAGAGGGGCTAGCTTATCTAAGGCAAAATCCTGGGGGCCCTCCAGTATCTTCCACCCTGCGTTTGAATGTCTCAGTGGCAGAGCCCACAGGTATCCCACAGCAAGGGCGTGGTGATATCACGATGCAAACGCCACCCTTTTGTACATGCGTCCCAGCACCCAACACATTTTGCTCTCCCCCAATGGAGAGCTTAGGCAGAGCACCCACTAGTGTGAAACCACTGCTAATCACAATATATTTCCTATAAAGACTACATTGTGACCAGGATTTTAGCATTCAGACACTGCACATACATTTTCTCACAACAGTTCCTACCAGAAACCCGTAAGATAAATCAGTTCTATGGGCCCCACTGTAGTGGTGGGGAAGCCTAAGAACACAGCCCAGGAATTGACCTCAAGGAATCCACAGCAAGGGCGGCACATGACTCCAAAGAGTCCCACTTGGAAGCTGTGGTATAAATACTCTAGTATCTCAGTTGCCTGGGTCATGAACTAGCCTCTCCCACAACTGGCCCAAAGAACCGTGAATACACATTCGTTTTAGCTTGTTTTCAAAGCGCGAGTGAGGCAGGTTGTCAAATGGTGCTTCAGAATGATTCAGGAAGCACCCTTCAACCGTGCTCCTTTGGGAGTGTCTTTTGTAAGAGACCATCTTACCTTTGACATGACTTCTCCCGTCCTCTAGCAGCGGTACTACTATAGTGTTGTTGACATTCCCTGGCGATCTCACCGCAGTGTAGACCACCGGCACTGACTGCACCACCACTGGAATGCGGTGTACGTGACTCATTTTGTTGGTCTGCAGGTTCATGGGGCTTGAAGGTGGGACCGGGTGGATTATGTGCAAAAATTGTTGCCCTCCAACACCAGAGGCAGATGCCACAAGCGGGCCCGGAGTTAATACCGATGGTGCCGACGCCGCTGAGGCCACGGATGTTATTACCGTTGGGGATGAAGCTGGCCGACTAGAAGACGTTGAAGTCGAAGAGGGGGACAATGCTGACGCTGTGATGGATACTGGTGAAGATGAAGCAGCGAGAGGGGAGGACCGGGCCTTGTTTATTGACAAGTCCACTGGCTCAGTCTGCGTCTGGAAATGGTCTGTGCACAAGGCCTCTTCTTCCGGATCTGCCTTCATGGTGTTCAGCAAGAGGGGCACGGCTTCCATATCTGGGTAATTATGAACGTTGGGAGACTGTGGAGAGAAAAGAAGGAAAACGGGTCATCCCAGCTGAACAGCCTTCCAGAGGTATCGGAACATTTGGCCACACTGCCACGACTTACGTATTTTTGCGGACAGACGATGTGAGCCGTTACTTTTCGACTCTGCTTGTTCCCCATTACAACAGAAGCAACCAGAAATCTTAAGCCATTGCTAGTTTATTTTTCAATAGACTTCCTTGAACAGAGAAGTCCCAGTTGGTCTGCAACTGTTACACTGTAGGAAGCATTTTTAAGGCTATGCTATCCTTGTTGTTGCCCTGTCGTTTTACAGCCAAGGCCTTGTTATCCAGATCAGTAAAAGCCTCTTACAGCCTCCACTGTTCCACTGAACATTTGAGTCACTTTATTTTCACCCCTATCTGGTCAGCATATTGAGGCTGAATCGCTCTGTCCTGTTCAGGGTGAGGTCAACTCCTTATTTGATATTACAGCTGGCAAGCGTCAACCCAAGGCAAATGCTTTGCAAGTTGGAAAGAAAGAATTTGGGACCAGGTTTTCATTAGAGAAAAATGCCATTAAGGCTGCAATCACAAACCACTTAAATCGCCACGTCTTGTCCTCTGCACAACCCAAAGCCCACAAAAAAATTCAATAAAAATGACAGACAGAGATGGAGGACAACGGGGACCGGGGGCGGGGGGTGCCTCTTTAGCTTTCATGTCAGGAATGTAGGAGATCTCCAGATTTCACTGCCTGAAATGAAATGAAGGGAGCTGCTCCAACTGTAAAAAGTACAGGAAGACAGCAGAGGTAGGCCACAGCATTGTAAGGGAGCTGAAGGTAGTAGGATAAAGAAATTCGTGCTTGTGGGTTGTACTCTTTGTGGGTGTGCGTATTTGCACAGATATACAGACTCGTGCAAGCCCTGTAGCACCTCCTGGTTCAGAACAGTTGACAACGTGTGTTTATGAACCACAGTGGAGGACTGGAACTCAGGGTCTGCGAAAGCTCAGAAACAAGGGGACCCCCAGTCCCACACCCCACATTCTGGCACTGAGCTCAGGACCTTCGTTCAACCTCAACTTTCCAGAAGCCCACCGAACATCTGGAAACCAAATCCAATAAATAAATTCCAAATACGTTACGTCTTATTTCCTTAGGGTAAAGCAGGGAAGGTATGTAAAAATACTTTATCAGGACACTTCCCCTTTCAGTAAGAAATCCAGAGCGGGGGGGGGGGAAATGATGATACCTATTTCTCTGCCCTCCTGAGTAGAGCAAATTGTCAGGAGAAGAAAAGTGCA
Source organism: Python bivittatus (assembly GCF_059951505.1). Lineage (NCBI taxonomy): Eukaryota > Metazoa > Chordata > Lepidosauria > Squamata > Pythonidae > Python > Python bivittatus. The sequence continues at coordinate 19,374,970 of NW_028277053.1, forward strand.
GGTTTCATAAATTATCATTATTGGGTCAAAAATGAAGATGAGCACATCAGCTCTATCTGCAACTAGACAGATTTAAGCCTGACTCCCCAGAGACCCAGCTCCAGTTACTTTTCATGTTGACATATGCTTCTGATGCCCAAATTACTTTGCAGTGCAAATTAGTACTGTCAAACCGGAATATATTACAAATTAAAGGGGAGAAATTTATACTTCCTTTTTTCCTACATAGAAAATAATATCTTAACTTTGAGTATACACATAATTGCATATTACAGGCTTGAAATTTTAATAGGATAAAGCCGAAAGCTGTGAAATGCGGCCATTTTACCAAAATGATTTAGAGTCTCATGAATTGGCTTCAATAAATCAAGCTCTTTATGACCCAATGAGATACAATATGATTACTTTCAAAGGAGAGCAGAGATGAAAGGCTGAAAAAGCCAGCTTGTATTCGGCGGGATGACACGGCTGTCTAAGGGCCTGCTGGCCTGCCGTTTTCCAGGAAGGCCTCTTTTGTGGGTTGCATCTCCTCGGGGAAACCCCATCATGAGAAAAACATATTACAGATACGTGTTCACATGGCGCAAATTAAGCTGATGCCTCCAGTGGACGCTGTGCCAATCCCTCACAATCTGGCACGTAAGCCTTGCGGTGGTGTGTCCTGCGTCTCTGCTCGAACCTCAGCTGCAGGCCCAGCGTTGGAGCTCCGTCCCAGCAGGAGCTCCCAGGACGTTCAGACGCTGCTGTCCCAGCACCCAGAACCCATCTGTCTCCGAACCGCGTCTTTCTTAAATCAGGCGTCCAATAAAGAACGCCTGCGCTTCAATGTGACTTGTATGATTTATTAGCTAATTATAAATTGGATTTGCCTCCCCGGCACTTGTACATAACCATCGAGTACTAAGCCAAATATCCTCTAATCTGCTATTGTCTGTTGAATTAGCACAATTTTAAAATATATATATATATAATAATGAATGCTGATTTGTTGCTGCTTCTTGGTGAATTTGTAAAATTATTATTATTTGTCCTTGGGTCATTTCCATCTGCATTGCTGCAGCCAATGACCTTGGCTTTGTTGATTGGCCTCCATAACGTTATCCTCCCAAATGCTGCCCCACGGCCTCATCCGTCTGTGGGCTGGCTCAGGGAGCCAAGACGGAGTGCAGAAGGAGAGCCTGAAGAAGGAGATAAGGAGGGGGACCATCCCAGCATCCAGGAAAGATGATCCTGGGAGTAGACAGGTCCGCAAGGAGCTATGCTTCCCTGCCACAAGCAAGCGCAACATTATACGGTTTCACCCTCACAGCCAAGAAGGCTGGTTCTGCAAGCAGGTCCTTAGTGGCTGGCAATTAATACAAAATGACACTTTAATATCGTTTCATTCTCTAAGAAAGGGAGTTGCAATTTTAATCCATTCAGTCTGCAGTTTTGTCAACTAATGTTTTAGTGGATTAATTGACAGGATAATTTAAGTCATCAAGGGCAACTTTAAATTAGAGAAGTGAGAGACAATGGTAACTCAATTTATTAAAGCTATTACTGCATTCTGTTGTGATTTTATAACACAGATTATTTTTCTCTAATAAATAAATGATGGCTTCTCTTTGTACTGAAATAATAAATTTATCTCACTCTGCAGTCAATGCCTTACCAAATATGTTATTATCATAAAGTTTTGGTAAGATGCAAAAATATGTAAATTGTAACCCTATAAAAATATAAAAAGATGGATCTATTTGAACAAATTTTAATTGATTAACCATCTGCTTATAGCCAATTAATGAACATTTTTTGCCCCCCATGGAATGAAGTCTTAAAGAAATCCCAAAGCTGTTACATGAAAATTCATCTTACACTCAGTTCTGACTTTCAAGAATCTTATATTGAGGTATACCTAGAATCATAATCTATACAACATTGTTGATTGGGCAAATATTGATGAAACGCTCAAAGTGTGACCTTTTAAACCACCAGTTCAGTTCTTTCCCACAGCACAGAATGACAGCCACAGAGGGATATATTTGTCACCGCAATAGAGAAACCACCACATGTCCCGCTTTCTCTCTCCTCCAAAGACATGGAATAGATCTTCTGAAGGGAATGCCAGGCCTGCTGAACAGCTTGTACATCAACACGACAACAGTCCTGTCCCCAGGCCTTCTTGGAAGTCATCTTGAAATTCACGTGAAGTTCACTAAGGCTCCGGACTGAAAGGTTATCAGCAACACTAGATTTTATCTTAATAGAAACTGTTCCCGAATGAACCTCGCCAAAGAAATTGCTAGCTTCAAACTGTGATCCAGCAATAAGGGGGCCTACCAGATATTTTCAGGGAAGTGTCAGGGTTGATCTAAATGGCAGGCACTTGACTGCTCTTCCACCAGGCATCCACTATTCTAAGTATGAGATCCCAAGAACGGCACCTCTGTGGGTCCCTATCAGGCTTCTGGCTTCATTTGGCTTTTCATATGAAAAATAAAGCAAAAATAAATGGAATGCTGCAAAGTAATGATCAGCCTCCAGCATTATATTTACTTCTTCAGGAAAATGCTCCGAGAGAAGACGACCAACTGGAAGCAATTCTCTTGAAATACAGTAGTGCAAAACATTTATATGCATCCCAGTGAATGACATATCTTTGCACCATTCAAAAGGGGAGCATCCTGCATTCATGCAAAGCACAGGAATCCACACCAAGTGTGTGACGGGCCTTCCATAACCTGTGAGTTTTCCACACACATGTATCCCTGTGAGTTCCATTCACCTAAACCCCATAAAATATGCAGGGAGCTTCTTCCAGCACAAAGGCACATCGGCTAAATTATTAATGTTTGTGAGCCTGATCAGTGGGGATGGAAGGTTGGAAGTCGAGGCCCTCCCCAACCCAACACACAACAGCTAGGCCAATTAGACCTGTGTTGAACTCTGCCTCATCCCCAAACACCCTCAGAACAGGTTACCATGTAGAACAAGCAAAGAAGCCACACCATAAAAACAGAAGATACACACAACTGATACCTAATGTGTCCAACACATTCTCTAGATTCTACCAGCACAGGAATATCCAAGATCATTATAGACATGAAACAACAGGATGGATAGCACCTGGCATTTAGAAAAGATACCAACGGCAGTGATGCCAGACAAATTAGGATACTGCTACACAAAAGGTTCCCTCACTGGTGGCTACCCAACTGATCTCAAGAGAGAGGAAGAGAGATTGAGACTGAACTGTTGAGCAGCTACAGTCAGGCATTCATGTATCTGGGCCTCAAGATCAACCAAGGTCAGGCAGGTGCTACCATTTAGAGAGGCCCTTCACAAACACTGTCCTTGTCCCTGTTCCCCTCCGCATGAGTATATCCAAACGTATTTCACATGGCTAATATAAAGAAGAATTAGCCTTGAGCGATGCTGCTGCTAAGCCTACTTGGGAATTTAGGACATCTGAGGGATTCCCAAGTAGACTTAGCAACAGCAGCCTCTCTTGAGGCTAATTTTCTCTATCTGAGAATAAACTCTAAAACTGGGCATAAGCGAATATTCTATTCTGATTATTAACGGGCAGCAATTGGCTGTTTGCTTAAGATTATCCAAAATGCTGGGCTGCCATCAGGGAGACGTGAGAATAGGTCTGTCATGAAGAACTTTCCCAAATCTTTAGCATCACACATATCTCAGGTAGGAGTTAAGCTAAGAGCCCAAGTTTTCAGGGTAGAGATGCCAGTTATGTCAGCGCCCAACAACAACTCAACTACAAAGCCATGAAGTACAAAGCAATGAAATGGGTGAAATGTGGACACAGTGGGAAGCAGCAGCAATGCGTTTATGCTATTGCTACAGATATTTTCATTTGGGATTTTCTGTAAGCCGTCATGATTCTGTTTGGATTTGGCAACATACAAATTAAATCAATAAACAAGCAAACACCTTGCTATGGGTATAAGAGAGAATGGCACCCTCACACTAAAGGAGACATCAAGGGTTTCAAGAGTCTTCAGTCTATTCTGCAATGAAGTTTCTTATCTGATCACAATATGCCGAGGGAGAGAGATTTTTTTCTGGTTGAAGTTCAAGCCATGGGTAGAGCTGTGGGACTGAGATTTACTCCCCACTCCTGGTCTGGGTAGCACGGCATCTGACGTGGCCCTCAACCCCCAAGTGCAAGGAACCCAAAGGTTCCTAACCACTGCCTTTAAGATCTGATGGTCAAGAAGAGAATGCTGCTTAGGTTCATTTCAGGTTAAATTTGCTGAACTGCAAATTTTTCCTGGGATAAGTTCAAAGGAAGAATGCATTTCCAGGAAAGCACATTGGGATCACGACCTTCAGGTGTTGAGGATGTGCACATCAGTCATTTGTGTGGGTCCACAGTGCAACTAGAAGGCTACAGCCTCAGATATTAGTTCTGTTTGCATGGAAGATATTCCTAATGAATCACCAAGGCAGATAAACTTGAGGGTCATGTAAAATGAAAAGTCCATGAAAAATGATATAACGCATCTGTGCCTAGAAAATCATGCATTCAGACAACACACAGACCACCTTTTCAGGAAATACGTTAATAAATCCAGCAATGATTAATCTTTTTTTTTTTCTTACTTGAGATCATTTTGGTTTTGGAAAAGTTTGTCAAGCAATAAACATTTATCCAGAACAACAGAAATATGCTGACTCAGTCTTTGCCCACTCTAAGAGCGCAACAGCAACTTTGCAGGATGATTCATTTCTTTTTCTACCTACCAAATGGGACGGACATGTTCAACCTGCAGGAGAAAGAGCCACTTTTTGCAGCTAAGTTGGGTGGCCGGGCAACTGGCATCCTGCTTTCAAGGTCAGGACGAGTCTGCCCTGGAAATGGCTACACCAACAGCAGATAGATGCTTTTGTAAGTCTTCTACCTACACATTAATGATTATAAACATGCTGTTTTTACAGACAACGAAACAAGCAGAATGGCAAGAGGACTTAAATGATTCAACAATATTACACCAGCAATCCTGACTCAAGCCTCTTTCAGGATATTTATCTATTTAGCTGACTTATTAACGGCATCTGTATCCCTCCTTTTCCTGGGAACCAAGCTCCAAAATACACGGGAAGGGGCCTTCCTTCGTTTTATTCCGCAGGCTGTTGCTGAGGGAGAAGGACTGATCCAAAATCACCCGGCTAACTCTGCAGCCTCACCCGTCCAAGTTCCATGCCTTAACCACAACATTGTCCTGGCTGACTATGTTTGTGACCAGGAGACATTCACACATGCCTGTGACAAACATGGTCTCTATGAGCATAAAGACTTCTGAGCCAGGGGTGATTAAGCATCTGGAGGTGCTTAAATCAAGCTCACAAACAGCAAAGGGGGTCTGGCTTATACGGATGCCAACCATTGGCCCACATGAAATCCACTGAACTGTCCAATTCAATTAAAAAAGAGCTAGAATTCTGCCAACAGAACATTGTGGACTTGAACTGCCATGTTCTGCTGAATTTCACTGAACTTCAAATGTTATTTTGTGAATAAAATATGGTTGCCCAGTAAAGAGCAATCTGGGCCCCTTGGAAGGGAAGTGGAAAACTTGAGTGGCTGAATTTCTGCTTAGGTTTCTTCAGCTTGCGGATTTGACCTCCTCCTTCATGCCCTTCCGGTGAACTGAACTAGAGGCGTATCTGTGCTAAACCAAGACACGTCCCCACCCATGGAGACCCAGGCCTCATAACAACAGGAAGTCCATGGAATGGCCACCCAGGAATTTCAAAACCCAATGGCTTCAGTTACTGCTTGCTGCATATCTCCCAAGGGTTAAAGCCATGTGCTTTGGACAAAATGTAATATTTTCCTGTTACAAATATACTGCTCCAAGCCTCATCATTCTGTTCTTCAACGAATTGGGCACAAATGCATCATTTGTTTCTGAGCAGCCTTTGGCATTGAAAACATTTGGGTCTTCTGTGCCAAGGAATCGAAGGAGGGGAGCCTCATTATCCTCTCTGATCAGATGAACTCTGTGTTTATTCCAGATAGCAGAGAGTACTGAAACTGGCTAAAAGGGAACAAAATGGTTAATAGGGAAAAAAGGGATTTATCTCCCGTTGTTGTCAACTCTGGATCTGCAGGTTTGAGAGAAGCTGTATTTCACAGAGGAGAATGTTTTTGAGCACTGATCTGCTTTCTCTTTATATACAGTACATGAATACAGAACTCTTCTGCTAGATTTGAAAAGAAGCATATTGTCTCACCGCTGGTACTACTAAGTCAAAAGGAACCATTCCACAAAAGCCAGAGATTATTTATTCCAGAAATGTTCACGGCCATGAACATTTGCTGATTGTATAATGAAGCCAATTTTGTTTCCAATTCACATTAAACCAAGTCACACATCTCAGCCACAGCTCCAGTGACATTTTAGCCTGATCTTTTACATCTTCAACAATGTCAGTGCAGGCATCCGACACACTTCAAGACAGTTAATGGGTCACCAAAGTTCTACTGATTTGGCATGTTGTTTGTAGGGACAAATGAGCTCTTCTTCAAGGTCATGTTTTCCCTCTACCTCCTCCACAGATGTGCTCACATACCAGCAGTGACTTCCAATGCATCTCCGCCTCAATCTGCCTTTCGAAAGGAGATGCTCACTTTTACTCGGGTTCTTTCCACCTCATCAGAACAGACTCAGACAAGCTCTGACAACACGGGGAACAATGTGGTGTTGCATATACTCTAGCAATGATGTAGGAGTCTACTTACTGCTTTAGACCCCTGGGGGACAATTTATCACATCTCCACGTAAAAGTTTTTTTTTAAATGTCATTACGCAGATTTTGAGATGCAACAGTGAGTTCTGTTATGAACAGGAGAAGAACTCAGCTACCATTCTCTGTAAATATCATATAGGCCATAAGTGTGCATGCAGTATGGTTGGCCAGTCCTGCACTTCTGGAGTCCAAAGGAGCCACTCTCTGGCCTTGATCCAAGGGTTGGTTGTGGGAAATGTGATTCCCTCAGGAACTTTTTTGCCACACTCAGTAATCAATGTGGGCAGGCCTAGGTAGACAACCATGGAAGGCTTTCCAATACGTTAAAGGAAAACATGACCAGGGCCTTATAAATTAAACAGTACAAAAAAGAAGCAGAACGTACTCAAACAATAGCAATAACATTAAAAAGGCAACAGAAACACAACTGTGAGCTTAAGGAGGTTAGAAAAATTGCTAAGACTCAAAATATATAAGAAGAGAGGCCCTGCTGGAGAAAGTAATTGTCCAAAGTGTATTTTTGGGCAGTGACCCTCTTCTGATGACCCTCCCCAATCACATGTGTGGCCCTTAGGATCCTAGATGACGTTAGAGAATCACCCAGCCAAGCCTGCTTCCTGAGGCTGGAGGACAGCAGCGAAAGAATCTCTGCAGCCTCCAGTGTCCTAAGCAGAGGAATCATCATTTCCATGAGTCTCGCCGCAAATTCCTCTGGGGCACATAACATTTTCTGTGTTTATCTACAGTGAGGGAGACTGGCAAAAAAAGTATTTCTTACCCAGAATCTATAAAACGCAAGAAACATCTAGGCATATGCATCACATTGGTACAATAGTTTAAATAAATAAATAAATAAATAAATAAATAAATAAATAAATAAATTGCTTATGAACATGGTAGATTGTAGTTAATTTATACTTTCCATTTATTTTTATTTATTTACAGTGTTTTATACAGTACATTTCAGTGATGCTGAACCATATTTACAAAACTAAGCAAAGGAACTTAAAACGAGTTAGAAAGATATATATTTGACAGTGTTTTTTTTTTAAGCACTCCAAATTCTTTGGCAAGGAAAACTAAAGTTCCACACTCCTTAAATTATTCAAATTAAGCAAATTTGCACATTCTATCATGCATAATTTATCCTGATTTTGCGAACCACTAAAGAGCAAGGCCACTGTAAAAATGTCCCAACAGCTCCATTTCAGTCACATCCTGGCTTCTGAAATTTCAGCAAGCATCACAGTCAGTCACTCAGTAAATTATATCTAAAAGCTAGAAAATAGCTTGAAAAACCAAAACATAATGAAAAAAATGATACTTTTCTGGAATTTGAATTCTATAGCCAGCACCAATCTACTGCATTATAGAATCAAGGCAGACATTATAGCCCTTAACTATCATAAAGTCAAGTTGAACAATATGGAAGGCAAGCTGCTGGCGTAGCCAATATATGCCAGAAATCATATGATCTGGGTCCCAAATTAACAAATGTTTGGTCCTGTGACAGAGCCTGGCAGAGAAACTTGAAGGCAAAAGTTGTCTTTCTTGCCTACTTCTGGGCTAAATATTAGAGGTCTCTGAAGGCATAAGGCCAGTGTCTTCACTCTGATGTACAAGAACCCCTGGAGAAGAAGTCCTGAAGATCTGAGGACTATGGATGGAACAGGGAGGAGGAGGAAGAAGTAGGTTCAGACAGAAATCAGTCAAAGATGTCAGGAGCTACAAATGGTCTGTTGCGGGGGTCATGTGTGGGTGGCAGCCTCCATTTTCTGTGTTGAATAGCACAACAGCTGTTGGTTGTATATTCCAGGAAATTCTCTCGCTCTCCCTCTCTCTCGAGACCCCACACAGAAGAGATCAACCTAAGCATTTGTAATTTTATGCAGCTGGCTTGATGGCACCAGAAGACTTTCCAGCAAAACTGTTATCAGTTTGCTCTGGCCTCCATGAAAGACCAGTCCTGGCACAGCTCAGGTAAAACCTTCTGAGCCCAGCGCACGAGGGGCCGGGCGATGTCTTGGCAGTGCCTGTTTTCCTTTCCAGCCCTTCTGCCTCCAGGTACGTAAAAGAGATGTACTTCCAGTGCAGCATTTGCCTGGCTTGTCACCTCTGGAAACCTACTGAAGCTGATCAGTAGAATTTACGGTGCTGAGAGATGAGAGGTTGCCTCAGCACTGCTGTTACAGTATTCCTTTGTAAAGCAACCATGCCAGTTTTTAAATTAGAATAAACCTCCATTATAAGCACTATTTCTATTTTTCAGTTTCTCCGTTTATCAAATGTAAGGTATATTTTTTCTCTCCCTCCCTTAAAAGCCTGGTCTCTCGCCTTCTAGGATTCCTTATATAAAATACACCAGTATTCCATTTTCCCCCAAATCTTTGAAATCCAGCACAGATTAACTGAAGTAATCAATATTCTAGTGTGCCATTTAAATTCCCTGAAAAGAGACGGCTGCATTTAGCAATTCACTTTGTCTTGCAGCTAGAAAGATTAGGCCATCCAAATCTACTGTATTCCCTAGAAAATTCAAGCAGAAATTCAGAGGCAATAGGGATAAATTTTACCTGATGTTCACAGAAATCAACCTTAGCTTTCTAAAATGAGCACTGCAGTCACTCTATGCTTAAAAAAGATATAAGGGTATGAAGAAACTTGGATTCTTCTGTGGATATTTAAGCATAATTTGAAAGTAGTACATTTGCAATCACCTGATTATTTTGCTTAATCAGAAATAAAATTTGGAATCTCAGAGGCAGAATTGAACTTTCTTTAGTGATCATGATGGAAGCAAAGTAAAGCCTCGAATCAGTTATTTGTTGATTAACACTGGGAGATACACGTCAAATATAGGTTTGATTGACTTACGTCATATGCGTACTTAGCAGGTATCTCCCAGTGCTAATTTGTATGGCATTCACATTACTTTAGGTTAAAATTCACTCTGCAGGAGCACCAACCTGGAGAGCCAACATCATAGTGGGGTAAGGTATGAATGGGGTGTTTAAGAAAATTTTTACCTCAAACTCTGTTAAGTGCAAGATTAAGCCATGAATCATTTTGGGGCTCCCAGATCCATACAACAAGGTATCTTCCGTTGGTGGTTTTGAAAACGGTTGCGTCAATTAAAAAAAAAGATTGCTTTTGCTCTTCCCAGAATACACTGTAACATTGAACTTCTTTGACACCTCAATAATTATAAAACAATGCCCCAAACTATTGTCATATATGATCTGGAACTGATTCAATAAGAAAAAGGGCCATCGCTATATGGCCAATCCATCAAAATACCAATCCTCGGATATCTCGAGGTCTACCATGGAATGCGGTGCAGTGGTAATACCTGCACATCTGCAGGAAGAAGACTTTTGCAGCTCTTCTGTTTGTCTTATGAATTACCAGCCCAGCTAACATACTTCTGATGTATCTCTTTGGGTTATAAAAACTTGGTACTGTTTATTGGAAAAACAAACTTGTGCACAGCACAAGAAAAAAACTTCCAACATACCTTTTTAGTTTAATTACTATTTATATTCATTCATACCGGTAAAACAAAACGACGACTACATCAGAAAACGACCTTACAGCGCTTTGCTCTTGGCATACAGTAGAACAGCAGTCCTAAATTGGGGGGGGGGGGTTTGAGGAGTGATAATCTCAGATTTACCGCCTCAGCTCCAGTCCTGTCTGCCGCATCAGCCAAGGCTGAAGATGGGGACAGTGGTTTTTCTCCATAGGGGAACATCAACGGGCTTGTTATATGGAAAAGGGACTTTCTTAAGCTTGCTACCATCTGGAGTAGTTGACGGGCCTCTTTCAGAGGAGCTGAGCAGGATCTAATCTCGTGGATCCTAAATCTGCCCTGCCTGCCTTCAGAAGACCTGCTCTAGCAAGCGCCACTCCTGGAAGCGTGATTGGCAGCAGATTCCAGCCAACGAAGAACTACTTGGGCACTCGATTCAAGGAGTTCCCCCAGTTGTACAAACGACCCGCGGTGCTGCCTCCTCCTGCACACGATGCCCCACCTCCAGGTCTTCAATGGAAAACCTCTGGGATGTTTTGCCATGAATAATCTAGCAGCGACAGCAAACACTTTTTTTTCTGCAGCAGAAGAGGCTTCCTACCGTTTCGGACAAGGTTTAAAAACATATTTATTTACCCAGGCCTTTTAATGTTATTGTTTTAGTGTGTGCTTTATATCTCTTATGTTCTTAATGTTGTTTTTATGGATGTTTTTATCGTTTCTTCGTAAGCCTCTCAAAGCCGTTAAGGGGATGGGTGGCATATAAAATTTCTCAACAAATAAATAAATGATGAGCTGTGTAAATATATTGCTACCTGATCTGCCTCTGTGACCTCAACCTTGGCTAAAGATATAATGATGGAATAGCGGAAGGCATTTCTGGGCTCTCTTGTGCTTCGCAAGAATACAGGGAGGTGTTCCGCTTTGAGTTCTTCCACACGAGAAGGAAACCGGGCACGGGGTCTGAATTTGAGGCTGGTGCACAGCACGTCCTCTGCTACAGCCCCACAATATGGGGTGTGAGAGATGACTCAAATTCCAAACACCCCATTTTGAGCTCAACATCCTCTGCATTGTGTGTGAAACTCTTGCTTTGAACGAGGAGCAGGTTGTCTTGAAGACCTTACACCTGAATGACTTCTGAGATGATCCAATGAGCCCTTTTTGCTCTTGGAAGAAGCTGCTGAGCACTCAAATGTGGTAGAGCATCAAATTTTAGAATATGTTAGCCAAAAAACAAACAGGGACTGGGAGGATGTCTGTGCCAGTAGAATGAGAGATGCCTGTTGACTTTGTCCAAAATCAGTCCCTGGTGCCGCTACTCCTGAAGAGCGAGACATCTACTCTGGCTGTAGCCTACAAAGTCCAAGCCTCCTTTGAGGTGAGCTTGGCCTCTGGGGATGGTGTGGACACACCCATTCTGTGCCTTGGAAGTGGTCTGTCACTGCCTTCCTTGGGGATGTTTAGCCTACAGCCCTGGGATTCCCCAACGGTGCCCACTCCAGTACAAACCAGGGCTGATACTGCTCGGCCTTTTCTGAGATCAGCCATGACCACTTGGTGAGCATCTGCTGCAAGGAATCTGTGTGAAATGAAAGAGGTAGAAATTGCTACTTAACACTGAGCATTTTCACACCAGGTTCTTGATCTGATAGTTGGCCTTTCCCGCCTTGCCTTTGTGTGCCTAGTTTGGCCATCCAGACTCTGTATGTCTGGACATCTTCCTGTTAAACTTTCCTCCTCCCTCCCTCCCTCCCTCCCTCCCGCTTGCTTGCTTGCAAGTGTGCCAAGCTTTCCAAGTCACACATTAATTATTTTTATGCAAAATATGTTTTCTAGATTTTGCTTAATGCAACATTGGTTGAGTAGCATGAATGGAAGAATAGCATGCAATGAAGACTGGAAGGTTTCATTCACTAATCTCTCCTTTTTTGTCTTTCTAAGTTTTTAAACCTAAAGCAAAGCAATTTGGTTTATAGCTACAATCAAATCATGCCTAAAAAAAAACTTTAAAAAATAGCTGTTTCACACGAATATCCATTTTAAAAATGCAGACAGTGACAAGCTATTTGTCACCTTGAATTAGCAAGACCAGATATCTATAGTCCCTTACAGGTCACACTTCATTACCACATGATACTTGGTCAGCACCTGGAGAACAAATTAACTTTTCCATTTCCTTTTGTATTCTTTTTGGTGTAACAATTTCAATAAAAGACTCTTTAATCATCAAAGAAATGAAACAACAAGGCTGATCTCTTATTTAAAGAGGAACGTTTATGGCTTCTTGTTAAGAGCCACCAGCTGTTAAGAGAAAAAATTCTGCAGAGACTCTACGCTGACAGCCTTCTACGTCTACGTACCTCCTGCAATAACTGGGATATGTTAAAGTGGATGCCAACAAGTCAATGAGAAATATGGATTCTTTGACTTCAGTGGCTAATTATCTTGACTGAGTGCAATAGTGTTTCCAGTTTATTTTGAAATTATTTGTGCATTCGGATTTTCTTTTAGGGGTGGGGTGTCTAATGACAGCCAAGAATCACCTTAAATGAAAATGACACTTGCTTATAATACAGTTTTCCAGAACACTGATGACAAGAGACTTTCAGTGTGGTTTACAATTTACCCGGCCTTTGATGAAAAAATTGGTCTCTGCTGCTAATCAAAGCCTCCAAGACAACCCCCAGCAGGCATAATTCTGCCCCTCTTTGTTTCAGGAAAATCTTGACAACAGCAGAATGGTTTCCCCCATTCCTTTCTTCTCTGACAATTAACGAGGGAAAGGTTATTCTGCATGACTCCCCTAAAGATTTTGGCATTAATTAGGGAAAGACCACACACATCCATGGTCAAATGGTGCCCCCAATTTGTACCTTTGCTAGTTTCCCACACAGGAAAAAAGCTTCTTCCTCAACTGGCCTTGTACACTGCAACTTTTCTTCCTCCTCAAGGGAGCAATCTTTCATTTTAACCTAATCCAAATCTAATACAATGCAAGCAGTCCGAGCACTTCAGCTATAAAATAACTGCAAAAAGGCAATGGGAGTTAAAGATTTAAATCAATTTTCATTCTCACCTTGCGATGAGGAAGAAACTCAATATACAAAAGGAACAGAATTAAGGAGTATACAGATCACAAATGACAGCAATCTATATGACAATCCAATTGCTCTGAGATACCACCTCGTTTAATATATCTGCTTTACCCAATTCGCTGCCCTGAACCTCTCAAAACTTCAACTTGCAAAATTTCTGGACAGCAGAGATACCTGGGAGTTGAAACTCAAGATATTCAGAGGACACCAGATGGAAAAAATCCAATATTTGGAAATAAGATCTACCACCTTCCAAACATTCAGGGACATTATTTGGGGAAGGAACACACGAAAGTTTCATGGTTTTCTTGTCCAAGTTTGGAACTAGATACCACACAAGAGAAGCGCAGCAACCACAGAAAACAAGTTTGCCTTGTCTGATTCTTTTATAGCCTATGAAACCTGAGTTACGTTGATAAATTCCTTTCCTTCTCCAAGAGCAACTACAAGGTGGAATGAGGCGAATAGAGTCGTTACACTAGCACATAAATGTCTCAGCACACATGCAAGATCCAAACTTTTAAGACCCATGTTCACATTGGAAGTTTTGAGCCCATGTCATGAAGATATGCACAAAATGGCTGCCAGGTAAGCACTGCCAGCAAAAAATATCAATAGACCTGAAAGCAAACTAGAGACTTTCTCCACCCCCAAATATTCTCTGCTACTTTTGTGTGCCTTTTTCTTTCTTTTTCTTTTTTCTGGACAGATACATGTCCAAGAAACAAAATCCTGATTATTTTAATTTTCTAATGCATATGCCAGCCAGAAGCATTCTCAGAAATAAAGACTACGTCTAACATGGTCAGTTGGTTTGCAACACACTAGCTTCCTACTTCACTTTTTCTAAACTGGAGAATCTTAAAACGTGAAAGTGGAAGTTGGCAGGCACTGTGGAAAAGGTCTGTAGGAATTTCAGATGCCAGCCTCCGGAAGACCACCGGATCACAACATCTTTGACACTTTCTCCCAGGATTGTCAGTGTCCTAGGAGAGCCATAGTCCTAGCAGAGGAAGCATGCAGTAAATCATAAAAGCCATAAGGACCGTCCCTTTTCTTCTCCAGGTTCTGTTTCATGGAAAGGTTAACAGATGCAGTGAGGGCCAAAAGGAAGTCCTATGATGACACAGGAGTCCTGGGAGGATCTGACAGCTCATGCAGATGCCGACCCAAGCCCTATATTGTTCAAGGACAGCTTCATGCTTACTTAGCTGATACCGACATGGAGAAGAAAATGACGCTCAAGAAAGGGCTCAGGATCTGGAACTCCTCCCACTTGTACAACTCTTTAGCACGTGCACTTTTCCTCAGACAGAAAAATGTGAGTGGTGCCACATCTCATATTCCACTGAGAGTCCCACACAGCCTTCCTATATAACAAGGAAACTGTTTCCCAGAGCTCTAACTGAAAATGTGCTTATTCATTTAAAAAGCTACATAAAACACACATAAAAGAGGTGCATACAATATTTTTATTTGGTTGGAAATCAGATTTTAAAAATCCAATATTCTAGATTCAATTTTTTTCATCTACCAGTGATGTATAATGGGACTATACAGATGCTTAAATCAACGGTCTAGGCAGATGCATTTGAAGGAAAGTACAGCACTAAGGTTAAATTCAGATAAGGGCTTAGAGTTTAGTGTTGTAGCATATAAGGAGAACGGGTCCTCTGAGGGTATCTTCTGTGTCCCGTAACGTGCAGTGGCAGTCCCAGAAGTTGTTGGGAGCCAGACTGAAAATGTGGGTTGGCAATTAATTAATGCAGTTTCATTAAGGCCCTTACCTGCACTATAAATATTTTCAAATTACTTCCCTTGTTTTTCCATCAATAAAAATGTATCCTCACTTGCTTCAAAAAAGGTCCACGCTGATCTGAAGGCTCTGCTTCTCTACCTACTCTGAAATAAACTGCTTTTCATTAAAGTACAAGCATTGTTTCGAATCTTATTTATTTATTGTAAATAATAAATTTGTAATTTCTAGAGTTTTCTAGGTGGTATAGAATACTTTAAAGGTATTATGGTAAAGGACAAAAGAGTAGGTTTTAAAGGAATTGCTCTCAAGATAATCAAGAAAGCTGGAACATGAAGGAGTCCGAAGGCCATCAGAGGGCAGGAAGGTAGAAGACAAGCAGGAGTGGTGGGGCCACAGGAAGAAGCAGAGCAAAAGAAAGATGAAGAGAGGAGAGGATTTTCCCAACAAGAGCGGGTGGGATGACTGGCAGCTTGGGGACTCGGGAAGAAGTCAGAAAGCATGGATCCTCGGTCATGGCAGAAAATGACTTTCCTTCCACCCTACTTGATTGGGCAAGTTCCAGGACTCCCCCGACCTTGCCTCTTGTCCTTGCTCGTAACAGATGGTGCATTAGAGAGACTTTGTTCCTGTCACCTTGCCAGCTTCAGTGCGGCAGCTGTTAGAAGGCCCTGGACTGGCTATTCCACTCCTGAAAGGCCTATTGTGACGCTCAGATGGGCTGTTCTGACTTCGGAAATTTCTGCCTGGAAACGGGGCACACCTCTGGACGTTTCCATCCCCACGAAGAAGAGGAGAAAGTGGAGGGAGGCTGAAGAGGAGGCAAAATGGCAGAAGGAAAAGGGGAAGAAAAGGAAGTTGGGCCAATGGCAGGAGCAGCAGGCTAGAAGAGGCCTGGGCTGACAGACAGGGGGAAGGAGAGGCGAGGCAGAAACGGGGCGGACGTGGGAAGGAGAGAGACCAGGCTGCAGAGACGAGGCTTCGTTCCTTGTCCAGGGCTCTGGGGCTGCAACCAGCCCAGCAGGGAAGCAGTCAGAAAAATCCGGAGATGTCAGGGGCAGCAGGCAACTTCCTTCAGCAGCATCTTGCCCCGAACAGCTCTGCAGTTTGAGGCACTCACAGTTAAGGACACAGGTCCCCAAACTGCACAGCCTTTGTAACTCCGCGCAACGTTTGAGTTACATGATTTCAAACTCATCCCAATTAAATACCTTACAAGGATCAAAGGTACCTGAAAAAGAACAGATTGCTCGGAAGGAAACAGAAACTGGATTACTGTCACCATGGCCACTCGGAAATGGCGAGGACATATTTTTCAAGCACTATTATGATAGCGCTTTGATACTTGCACTATTAAAAGAACATCATTCTTTTAGAAACTGGAATTGCAGAAGAGGGAAGCCTGGACAATCAATTCAGAAACAGACTGTTCCAAAAAGAGGTCACCTAATCCAATCCTAATTTGCAGCTCTTTTCATGTAAACTATTTTGCAGTCTTAAAAGATGTCAACATGAGTATTACATTCATTTGCCTCTCCATGTTTTTCCATGATTTTCAAAGGAATAGATTAAGGTTTCACTGAAGGTCACACATCACACCTCCCCATTCAAGGTTCTTCATATTCTGCTTCAGCTATAGGAACCTACTTTTATGTTCCCTCTCAGGCGTGCATGAAATGTTTTGAATCTGATTTGATTTCAAAGCATCCCAGTTTGAATGAAAAACAGACCAATTGAAGCACAAAACAAGCCATTTCAACCATTTTAGAAGAACTTTGAGCTTGAAACGTTTTCAGTGTGGAACACGCTTCCCCCTTAAAGGTCAAAATACTTAAAACAGACAATTTTACGCTCTAAACAGCAGTGTGTTTTGAACCAGAAGTCTTGAATTTGAAACGTTTACACCTCTCAATTCTCTGTACATTCACTTTGCAGATCAACTTAAGACTCACCCTGGAAGAGAAGAATAAACAAGCCCATTTTTAGACAATAATTAAGAGCTTGAAGAGGTTTCCAGGTATTCTCTTAAACAGGGCAGGTAAAATGATGGCTGGCGACATTGTAATTCTTCACAGTCACTTCAGATGGTCTCCATAGAAATCAAGGAATTAAATTGCTGCAGAGGACACACCCAAAGCAGACACTATCCTGACTTGAAAGGAAAACTCCTTTCCCAGCTCCAAATAATGTTCTTTTCAGAATGGAGGGTTGTCCTAGGAATTTTTTTTTTTTAGATTTTTTAATCCCACATTTATTATTTTCATATTTAACTCAAGGCGGTGAACATACCTAATACTCCTTCCTCATCCTGTTTTCCCCACAACAACCACCTTGTGGGGTGAGCTGGGCTGAGAGAGGGGGACTGGCCCAAAGTCCCCCAGCCAGCTTTCATGCCTAAGGCAGGATTAGAACTCACCGTCTCCTGCTTTCTAGTCTGGGGCCTTCACCACTGACCAAACTGGCTCTAAATGTTAAAAATACCCCAACAGAGGTGGAGAAGTGTTGTGTCTAACACTCCTTTTTGTGGAGGAGGGGTCAGTCAAATTTAAGGAGGGTCTCCTGAGAGAATCAGCTCATATTATAATGTACTTTGTGCAAAGGAGTAGGAGCAGCTGTCTTTAGAAGGTAAACTGAGTCAAATTCCAGCCTAAGCCTCCGAAGCTTACTAGTGAGACCTAAAGCCGGAAACAGGTACCCCACTTTCCTCCTGCCCTGCAGTCATGACTGTCATCCTGCAATTTTGGGATGGGGATACAGTGAACTATGAGCTGGTTTCTATTGAAGCACAGGTGGATGGAGGAGGACGCTCCGGGAAACTGGTTCAGGAGAAAGCATTGGTGCTTGTGCCTTGCTGACAGGTTTGCAGCAGTCTCCTTAGAATGGCACATTAGCTGCCCAAATTCCCTGCCTGAAAATCCAGACTGTGGAGGCTGAGCTGTGTCCGTGCTCCAGGGTTAAAGGGGCATCAGAAAGTAAGGAATGGTCTCCACTCAGCTGCCGTGGCCAAACTTTCCACCAGGTAAAGCTCTACCAACCAAATGTGGGTGAGAATTGTTAGCTGTGGCAGACCCTCTTCGTGGAGAAAAGAAAAGAAGGCGAAAGAGTGGGGACGAGACAGCCCATCTCTTCTTTGTCTACCTGTCTGATCCTGAAGTCCCAATTACGGAGATGCCTCCTTAGGAAGACTGTTTTTCTGCCAGAGCAACAGGTTCCTCCCTAGTCCGCTCTATACAAGATCCAAAGAAAGAGCTGTTCCCAGTCTGCCCACCCCTTTGAACAACCATTCCCAGCTTCTGTAGTTTCAATTAAATTATATCTCGAGCACAACTAGAGGTCTATCCCATCATCTTGATCTCTCCTGAGGAAATTCTGCAGTGCAGTTTGGAGTCGTGTGGCAATTTGATGAGTGACAAGAAGTCATCTGTGTCAGCAACCAGATCACAGCCAAGGTTCCCTTCTCACCTGTTCCCAGCACAACTGAGGGAACTACGAGATGAGGGTCTCGCCACAGAGCCAGTTGTAAAACCCTCTATGCCATCCGTAGGGCCAAAACTGACTCCCCAAACAGTAACTGGCAGCCTCCTCCTAGCCTGCTCATTTCATATTCCATTTTATTTCCTCACAATGATGAATCATCATGTGGCATTTTGCATACCACAAATTAAAATTTGTTTTGACAGTTTCACTAAAGGAATCGTGTTGGTGATGCATCCCTTAATTAAAGGAAATACTGAAAAATTATATTTCACCTCCAAAGAACTAGTGGAAGTGACCTCGACTCATTTATCACTCCAAAAGATACATCAGCTTATGTAGCTCCTGAATTTAGATGAGGTTAGTTATTCAGTGTTTCTATCCAGGGGAAAAACATAAATAATAACCAAGTCCAAGTCCATATCGGTAAGAGAATAGTATTCATTAATGAAATGTAATATGTTTCACATTAAGGTGGAGTCTTCCTCAAATACATCTCATCTATTAAAATGATGTCTTTATTGAGGTCTGGTGGAATCCAATTTTAGGTAAAGGAAGCAGTTGCACTCTACAAGGGTGTGTGTGTGTGTGTGTGTGTGCGCGCTGTATCTATATTTGCAAAATGACTTCAGGCTTCTGCTGCTGATACTGTTGATCTTTTAGGACTGGGCCTCCATAAAAGCAGTGCCATTTAAAGTAGAAACTCACTTCAGGATAATCCCTTTAAATCAGCTCCACCTGTAATCACATCCAACCCCTTTTATCTATAAACTTACCAGGTGAAAAAAAGAGAGAAGAAGCTTGTGCTCACTTGCTTGAAAACTCTTGTGTTCAATAAAACATTTGCAAGGAGCACCAATAAATTCTTTTCTATGCCGTGACTGGTATTCACTTGCACAGCGCTTCCAGCTCAGCGCACAAGTATCTGGAGTCCCGTAAAACTCCATGGAAATTTATTGCTAACTCTGCTGGAACATGGGAGTTACCCTCCTTGCCAGACGTTTCCCAATTCAAAGGCTCAGTAAGAGAAGGCAGGTTTTGTCATCCCTGTTCCTTCTTCTGCAGCCATTCTCAATACACAAACACATTTCAAAAGCAAGTATTGAGGTGACCACCTTTTTCCAACACACCAATTCAAAGCAAACTCTAGCTGTATTTTGTCCCTTTTCTTTATTATTCAACAGCCCTTTTGAGAAATTGCTTTACAATAACCCCCAGCTGCTTTTGAAATGGGACGCTGGGAATGCGGAGAGCATGTTGCAAACACATGGAATGACTGCTGTGGTCAACGGGCCCCAAAGGCCTATTTATCCAAGAACAATCTAGTGAGGATCCTTCCAAGGACACCCCTTCCACACACCAACCCACCCAGCTTCCATCTTTTATTCACTCAAAATGCCTTAGGGTTAGGGTTGCATCCTTGCGAACACAATGGCTGGCATTACACCCCATAGCATGCCGGCTTCTCCAGCCATGGCCTTTGCCCTTTGCCTTCTACTACCTATCCAGTCTATTCTGGAGGACTCCCCAGCCCTCCAAAACCACTCAGGAGACATGTAGGTAGGGCTTGCAGATCTGGGCTGCAAAAATCTGGATTTGCACAAGATGGTGGGAAAGAATTAAGAGTTTTCTGAATCTCTCTGCTGCCATCTGGTCCTTGGTGAGATTTTTGCAGGCCAGATATTCTAATATAAACATATGAGGCCACAGTCAATCTGTTTCCTCAGCAAGGTTTAGTTGGGATGCAGACCAAAACTCCCGCTGCTATTAAAAGTACGTCAGTGAAAGTGTGTTTATTAACTATTTATATCCCCAACTACCATAATCTAATGGGGGTTTCCTGTGAAAGAGGCACTAGGATTTCCATTGGACTAAGCATGCTGTATGAAATGCATTGTTTAGCCTAAGCCACGCAGGTTGTGGGAAGTGCAAAAGAATATTCTTCAATGTTCAAAAGGAAGATAATCCCAGATTTACAATCTTGTAAATTCTTTCAGATATGAATGAGATCTCTATTGAGGTAATGAAATGATATAGCAATATTATTCTGTGCAGTCAAGGCTTAATGATGTGTTTAAAAATTGGGCTGAATGGTTTTCACATGTAACATAGTTTTGTTGCTGTTTTTTCTGTTTCCTTCTTCAATTTTTGTTGTTTTATTTCTTTTTTATATTAAAGCAATAAAAATTAAGCATTAAAAAATAAAATCAGCTGGTTAATTTCTAGAAAAATGCTTCCATTTTAGATTAGTGGTAATAACTAAATAATAAGAATCACAAAATCTTCCTCAAACAAGAATATGAAGTGAACACAGAACTTCTTTCTCAGTAGAAATCTCTGAAGAATTTTGTTGTTGTTGTTCAGTCGTTAAGTCGTGTCCGACTCTTCGTGACCCCATGAACCATATTGCGCCAGGCCTTCCCGTCCTTCACTGCCTCCCTGAGTTTGCTCAGTTTCATGCTCATTGCTTCAGTGATGCTATCTAACCATCTCATTCTCTGCCATCCTCTTCTCCTTTTGCCTTCAATCTTTCCCAGCATCAGGGTCTTTTCCAAAGAGTCCTCTCTTCGCATTAGGTGACCAAAGTATCTGAGCTTGAGCTTCATTATCAATCCTTCCAATGAGCAATCAGGGTTGATTTCCTTTAAGATTGACTGGTTTGACCTCCTAGCAGTCCAGGGGACTCTCAAGAGTCTTCTCCAGCACCACAGTTCAAAGGCATCAATTCTTCGGCGCTCAGCCTTCTTTATGGTCCAGCTCTCACAGCCATACATTACTACTGGAAAAACCATAGCTTTGACTATGCGGATCTCTGTCGGCAAGGTGACGTCTCTGCTTTTTAATATCCTATCTAGGTTTGCCATAGCTTTCCTCCCAAGGAGCAAGCGTCTCTTAATTTCATGGCTGCAGTCTCCGTCTGCGGTGATCTTGGAGCCCAAATAAATGAAGTCTGTTACTGCTTCCATTTCTACCCCTTCTATTTGCCAGGAATTGATGGGTCCAGATGCCATGATCTTAGTTTTTTTAATGTTGAGTTTCAAGCCAGCTTTCACACACTCTTCTTTCACCTCATCAAGAGGCTCTTTAATTCTTCTTCACTTTCTGCCATTAGAGAATTTGAAGAATTTTAAAGAAAGACAAAACAGTTTTGTAAAAATCTACTGCAGATCAGTGTGCACACAACTCAGAAATATGATAAAGAAATAGAAGAATCAGACAGTCAAATTTAAATATTAGTGTGCGGGCTGAAGGGAGAACTTGTTTCAAGTATGTCTAGGGAAATGTGAGAAATTTCAAAGGCAGTCTTGTAAGTTTTTGGAAGTCGAGCAAAATTCTCTGAAGAGTTTTCTCTATGCTTAATTTAAACCAGCAATAAAACACTTCAAGGAAAGCTCTACAAAACAGCACACTCACTATAGGTCCTAAGCCTACCTGCCCTTGCTGATATTAAATAACAAAAGGACTTACACACCATTGGGCCACTGCCCATGAGTCCCATGGGTTCTGAGCTCCTCCTCTGATCCTGTCACACATGCCACCTTCTCAGTGTCTTCTCTCTCTTCCTTTCCAACATCTCCAGAAGACATTGGCTTGGCTATGGGAACTCCGTAGGCCCAGCATTCAGTGGATGCTTTTGTGCTCCCGCTTCAGAGGTGCTTGAAGCCATAAGCTTGAAAATCAGGGACAGAATTCCTCCCATATGTCTCACCTGCATCCAAGGTGTATTCGCCTGGAATGGAGATGAAGGTCTTCTCTTCAGTGGCACCAACGTGATGAACGTCTATTCCCTATCTATCATTCTATTTAAAATATATTTTACTGCCACTTAAACATCTGATTCTATTGGCATTTTTTAAAATTCATTTGACTGATCAATGTGTTTGCTATTTGGGCATTTATAGTGTATTTCAGCCGTAATAATTGAAGATATTTCTCCTTTATTTTTCCATGCCACTGTAGAGGAAAAAGGGAATGGCCATGAAGGATAGGAGGAAGAGCCGCTACAAAGACAACAGTCGAATAAGAGGGGCCTGATCCCAGACCCAGAAAGTAGCATGAGTAAACGTCTCAGACAAGACCCTCCCTAGTTCACATGACGATCAAGGAAAGGAGGGGGGAAGCACCTTCAGACCTGCAAGATTCTGTTACACTAAAAGTAGCCCTGACCTACATGACACTGGTTTCCTAGTCTGGACTACCTTGAATGGCTGACAGCTACCTTGTTAGCCAATCTGGGCATTCACAAATGGAAAAGTGAAGTGTGTATTTATTAAATATGGAGAAGGGAATACTGAAATGTTTTGGAACTAGAATCCCAAGATCAATTACCTTTCCCAGCCACTTATTCTGGTCAGCATGACATATGGATTAAATCAGTCCTTGTCTCATGGCTGTTCCATGGGAGCTGAGATTATAGCCTGGAGAGATTGCCAGTAAATCAAAGTAAAGGCACCTGCAAGTCAAACCTGGCTTCTGGTGGTAGCATCCAAATGGCTATAGAAGTGGTTTGCCATTGCTTTCTGACTGTCCCATGTATCCTGTAACCTTGGATTTGTCAGGTGGTTACCCAGCCTTGTACCACTTAGAGCCAAACCTGATTAGCTTCTGAGATTAGCCAACGCTGGCTCATCCCATCCTGTGCAAGAGGGTTTTGGAGGGCATGTTGTTGGTGCAAACTGACTGTGTGAAAGGCCAGCCAGAGCCTTTCAGCGAGACACTATTGGTCACAGAGAAAAACAACTTATTATTTATGCTCAGGATCACTTGCAAGCAGAAGTAGGTCTAATTCCTATTATTCAATAATGAGGTCTAATTCAATCTAATTATAATTATTTTTGTTGCTTGGGAGATTCCGTTCTTATGGACAAGCATTGCTTTCATCATCATATATATGCGAGATATTATTAACTTTCATATATGGTTATGAAGGAGGAGCAATCGGCCAACTGTGGTTCATCCTGAAAAGCTAAGCAAGGTTGGATCTGGTGAGTACTTGGACCGGAGACACCAAGATGTTTTTATGACTTTCTAGTCTAAGCTACAGGCCTGGAAGTTGCTGGTGGTCACCTACTAACCAGATCTGTCCTTGCTTTGCCTTTTGAGATCAGTTGCCGTAATGTTATAACACCATGTATTTCAGCCTTACCTTCATATAACATGTTTCCTTCCAGACATACTACAGTAAGACATACTACATCAATTGATGGGTGGACTACTTTTACCTTTCTCCATTTTATATTACTGTACAGCTTTCATCAGAAGTTGCAGAAAGGCCCAAGAGAAGCAACAGTGTTCACCCTGCCCTGCTCCAACAGGGTCACCAAGACCAGCTATAAATAGGTCCAGAATGCCTGTTGCCCTGGAATGCGATGCTGGCCACAAGCCTGGTTTTGATTTCAACCTCTAGGCCCAGATTAGGTTTCTTCACCAGCAGCCTGATCATGCCCCTGTTAAAAATGTGGCAATACGCCCTTAAAAAGCCATTGATAACCTCCTGGGCCTCACCAGAAATCCTCTCTCTGATACAACCTCAAGACGAGAAGCACCAGGATCCAAGAGATCTGCTGAGCGTACCTGCATTCCCAACCATGACTAATAGTAACAACCTTTACATTCAAAGTATTCTGTGAACTTCTCACACCAAGCCATCCACGTGGCAACCAAACTCTCTCTCTTTGGACATCCCCCTCAATCCCAGAAAAAAATCCATTGGGTGATACTGTAAAATGGCAGAGGGACAGAAATGGAAAATTCTTCTTCTTGGCCATACCTGCTGCCACAGAATAGTGGCTGAATCATAGGCTCTACAGTGGCCTGGATCTTGCACCACTCACATTCAGACAGACCACAACCCTGCACCTAGGATCTGTAGTTAAAGAAACCACCTTGCAGTGACGGGCTCCAAAATGTATTCATTAACTACTTGCATCTTTCAGAGGGAAACATTTCTTCGTATTACCTTTCTGGGTTCATATTGTAAGTAG
The DNA here is from genome assembly GCF_059951505.1 of Python bivittatus. Lineage (NCBI taxonomy): Eukaryota > Metazoa > Chordata > Lepidosauria > Squamata > Pythonidae > Python > Python bivittatus. The sequence goes on from NW_028277053.1 coordinate 19,399,567, forward strand.
TCACATTTAACATCAAGGCATGAGAGCTGCCTTAGAAGCAAACCTATTATCACCCCATCAGTCAGTTGTTACTGAGAGTTATTTATACAGCTCTGCAAAGTTTGTTTGGACTTCATTGTCCTGAATCATTATTCAACTTTCAGCAGCATCCTTCACCACTTTACTGATGGCTGGAATTTCGGACAGAGAAGAGACATGGTTTTTTTAGGAGGAGAATGATTGCCAAAGGAAATCATTTCAGACCCACAAGTAAAAACAGTTTTCATAAAGAGCATTCTCAACTTATCAGTGCTCATACAGGAATGTCACAGATAGAAAAGATTTATATTATCTGCGAAACAAGACATCTTTCAGAAAGCTTTTTTTCTTTTCTTTTACTGAGACTTTTAAGTGTTGAGACTTTAGAGGTGACACTGAATTCTCACCTGAATTCCTGGTTCCTGCTTTGGGCCACAGGATTCCCAAACTGAGCCCTGCTGAGAGGCCATTTCTGCTGGGCTCTAGATCTGTTTCAGAAACTCTGCCAGACGCAAAGTCTATCCCCACTTGCACATCAGCTTAAGGACCAAGATGTCTCAAGTCAGCTCCAACCTTGATGGCCCGGGAAGACTTTCCTTGGCCACAATATGGAAATGTTTGCCACTGCCTCTTTTTCAAGACACATTTTTTGGCCACCTACTCTAATCTGCACTGCTAACGAGGATGAGTCATCTCTCATCCACGTACAAAACAGCTCCGACCCTGCTTAGCTTTCTTGAAATCAGCCAAAGTTGCCTCGAACTGGCCGCCCTAGCTCTGGAGGGAGACCTGCCCGGCCTATCTTCAAAGCTCCTTCTGAGACTTCCACCATGGAGCAAGGGAGATGCAACGAGAGACGCCTCCTGTTCCCCACAGGCTCACATATGCCTGAGAGAAAAGTTCAGAATCAACCCAAGAGGCTGCTCTGGATTAGCCAAACCCAAAATGTCCATTTATCCACACATTCCTTATCCCACTTCTGCTCCAAAGTTTGGAGCAAACAGCACTGGCTGTAACAAGGCACCAAAAGAAATCCCCCCCCCAAAAAAAACAGCTCCTCACTTCCCCCTCCAAGCATGAAATAAAGACAGAGGTCTGGAGGATAATTTATGTAAGCCACGTAACAAGAAATGTCAATAATGCACAAAAGGGAGGTCTGCCTTTCCCTTCTCCTAGCAGGAATGGGAGGGAAGCATTGTTTATATATGGACCTCCAAAGAAAAGTAAAGTGAAATAGCGGCACTTAAAAGCCTAACAAAAAAGCCCAAAATAAAAATGAACAATACAAACAAGATTATTTAGCCCTTTTATCTGCCACAGGAGGTATCTTCTCATCTACACTTGACTGGCTTTCTGTGGAGCAGGAAGGAACAATACCCAAGCCACAACTCTGCAGTGCCATTGCTGCAAATTGTGGAAAGCTTTATGAGATGCGCAGGAAAAGTAGATCAGGGGCCTATTAAAGGCGAATGGAGGTATTTCATGGCTGCGCTGCCTCACTTCGTTACCAGCAGCTTCAGGGCGGAAACAAAATCCCGCTATTCATAACATGACTTTGGGGGACATGTGAGGCCTTGAGGCTCAACACAGTCAACTGCTGTAGCCAACCCAGACGCCAGAAGACGGCAACGTTATCATTGGTTATGGGCGTGCTTTTATAAAAGAGGAGGGTCACGTAGTCACTTTTAGATAACTCTACGACGGTGGAAATGTACACGTGGAATGCAAGGCATGTTTTTAGAATGCAACATGCCAAGTTTTCTTTGCGCCACTAGCAGTTCCAATTTTTGCCTTCTTTTCTTGCAGCCAACCATGCAGTCTTGGAGGATCTGTGCTGCGGGGGGAGGGAGGCATGCCTTCAGACTCCAAGTCAGCAGTGCTGGGACAAGTAAAACAACTGGTCAGGTTCCAGGGAACGTGCAAGCTTCATCTCTGAGGCCCTCTTTCACGGAGCATAGGCGAGAGGAAGCATGAACGTAAAACCCACATTTGTACCCTCTATGTTATTTCCTTTTGGGACAAGAAATATTAAGCAAATTGCAGAAGAGAGTGAAAAGAAGTGGCCAAAAGAAATGAAGCCCAGGAAAGAAAAGGAGACATAGCTAAATCTAGTTTACACCAACACTCTTCACTCTACCTCTCCATAACTTTCTATCCTTGCAAGCCATCTTTGCTTTCACCACATTCATAGACCAATTCATATATGGTCTATTGGTCTTTAAACTTCTCACGGCTTGGTCTTCTCCTCCACGAATACCTTTCCAGGAACCCAATTCCCTCCTGCAGTCTTGCATTCACTTTGGTTAACTTCCCTTTGATATAAGGGAACAATGATGGCAGATCAAGGACACAGAATCGAACAAGGTGCCGGCTTCAGAATTCACCATGAGGAGAGACAATAAGTAGAGGCACAAAGCCACCTCTGAGCAGTGCAACAAACATTTTGAAGGCTCTGCCCTTTCAGGGCAAGGAAGGGATCAGGAAATATGGATTCTGCTTCTGGCTGCAGAATATGCTATACCACCACTGCAGGGTTGGGCTCTGCTCTTATTTCATCTTCATAATCTCTCCAGACAAGGTTAGAGCGACTGGGAAGGGTCTACTAGCTCCAAGGTCACTCAAAGAATGCCTCTTCCTCTGAGTTTTTAACCATTTAGCTAACTTCACTTACACTGTTGCACGGAAACTTGTACCAGTAATATTACACTAATTGTTAAAGAGAAAAAAGACTCTCCCACTTTTCACTTTCTTCACCAACAAGTACTAGACGTTGTTGGAGTGACTGCATCTCCACGTGAAATTGTGGCTATGACTTATTCCTCCTCCTCTCAGAACAGTTAACGAAAGCTTCCCTGAGCACCCTCTACAGTTGCCCTCAAGCTTGCAGATGACCATTTTCAGAGCAAGAGTCGAGAGGACATCCACTGTACCGGATGACGTTGAGGGTGACAAGAAATTGGGTGGAGAATTGCACGCCGTTTGTGGCAAGCGCATCCACATCGGGAGGGGAAGCCTGTGGGAAGTTTCCCAGCGATTAAGCAAACAGAAATACCCCAGCGGGGTGGAGAAGAACGGGAGGGTCACACTCACCCCTTGTTCTGATTCCAGCAGCTCCGTTTTGACTCTGACTGCAGGCATCCCATCCAGCATTAGCATTCTGTTTTCCAGTGTGTTAATAGCCTTAAAAAGAACAAGAAAAGCAACACTGAGCCTAGGAGAAGGAAAACGATGGCACGTCAAAGGCTCTTAAACACTTCAGGATTTGGTTGGTTCGTCAAGGAAAAGCGGACCGACTCATCCGTCGGTAAGGTCTGCCCGCGGGCACTTCCGCGCAAGCATTTTCCACCACTTTGCCATCGGCACTGGGCCCAACTGATCTCGGAACGTCACCCGTTTTAAAGCATGGGTTCAGTTCATTTCTGACTCTCTCCTTTATTGGAAATGGGAACAGAGTTAGGATTGCCCTCTGACTTACGAAAAAGCAGGAGTCTGTAAACAAGGCAGCCTTCTTTTGGTGCCTTCAAGTCAGCGCTGGCTCCTGGCGACTGCCTGGACCGGCCCTGCAGTTTTCTTGGCAAGATTTCAGAAGTGGCTTGCCCTTGCCTCCTTCCTAGGGCTGAGAGAGAGGGACTGGCTGGTTCGTGCCCAAGGCGGGACTGGAACTCGCGGTCTCCCAGTTTCTAGCCTGGCGCCTTCACCACGGCACCAAAGTGGCTCTTTGCAGCCCCAGGGTTGACCCACTTTCCCTCTGGCAGGACCTCTTGCCTCTCCCCCAACCCTCCTCCCTGGCAAGAGGTTCAGAGTCCTTTTTCCGAGGCCTTTTCACTTATGCCTCCCCTCTCCAAGCCCAGGGGCCTCAGCTCTCGGCAACCACATGCAAGCACAGGGGAAGTGCCCCGTGACGGGCTGCCTGGCAGGCCGTAGCTTTCCCTTCACAGCCCAGACGGGCGGTCGAGGCCGAGAGAGCCTTTAGTGGAGGCCAGACCTTTTCTACCACTGGCTCTCCCTTGGATCACTGCCTGTCAGGGCCTCCTGGCTCTTTCAGGGATCGGGTTTCGGGTTTGTCTTTGTCTGCTTTCTTCCACAAATACCACACGTGGGTAGTTGTGGACATAAATTTAAAAAATTAAACATTAAAAACATTAAAAAATAAAAATGGGGATGTGAGATCTCTGTACCACAACAAATGGTGGTACCTCAGTGAGCAGACCCTGACTGGATCCCCTTGGTCACCGGGAGCCTGAGTGTCTCGTGGCCTTCTCCACAACTTCTCCAAGTTGTGGGTTCGGCAGAGTTAAGACAATCTGGGCTCAGTTTCACACCGCTTTGTGAGGTGCTGCAAGATGGACGTCTTGAGTATGTTCCCGGAGTATCAACGTTAGCGCTTCTGAGGACCCAGGTATAAACATGTCCATTATCATCTCAGAATTACACAATCCAGACCTATGCAAATGACATGATGGAGAAAGCGCTTCAGGCACGGAATTTGGGTTTAATTTTTATTATAGCTTAAATTTTCCGTGTTAGAAGAACAAAGTTTCTAGCCCTCGTGCAACCAACAAAGTAGGACCACCAAATGTGCAGTTCCGCTTGCTGAGCCAGAAAAGGCACAGAAATCATTTTCCAGTTGGTTGAAGGCACAGCTTCCAGAACAGAGCTAGCTCCCTGGCATAAATTATGCAAATTCGGCTTCTAATACACCCTGGGTGTAAAATTCAGCTTTTCCTGGTGCAGGATTTGGGCTGCTTGAGTGCAGAATTGGAATAACGCACAGTCTCAGGATAACGTGCAATCCAATAAATGAAAAAAGCAGCTGCTTCTTGGGAGGAGCTGAAGCCGCCCTTAAAAGAAAGACTTACAAAGGAGGTTACGGAAAATGGAGCTCGGTTCACTTTTCTTCCCCGAGCCCACCTTCCCCTTCAGAGCCACGGGAACAGGGGGGCCTTCCAACCACCAGGCGTGCTCAGCCGAGCCGCCCACACAACAGGAGGGGAAATGATGCCGGGCCCAGACGCTCTCCCAGGAGGGCATTGGCTGACCAGGCCTGCCTCCCCGATCCAAGGGAGTCACCAGCACCAGCAGTCTGGCTGCTCGCCTAGGGTGGAGCAGAACGCGCGGCCAGCGCAGCTCTCCTTCCAGCCACACTCAAAGCCCTTCCTTCGTTCTGCCTCCCTTCCCACGAGCCCCAAGAAGCCCGGCCTGCATCTGCTGCAAGGCTGTCACCTCCGACGACGGTGCCATCAATCTCCCTGGGGTGGTGCTGCCCGGGCAAGTGACCTCGCCTGGGGGAGTCCAGCCAGCCAGCCAGCCATTCTGGCCTGCCTGGGGTTCAGCACCTCGGCAGCTGCAGACGGGGAGCAACGGCCGGATGGATTTGGCGGGGGGGGGGCTGCCCTGCCTGGCTGGGAGGCTCTGCTCCGCACGGAGGGTCTCCAGCTGCGCTTGTCCCTCGGGCTACTGGCCTCGCAGGGAAGAAGGACGAGCCGAAGCTGGATCTTGCCCAAACAGGGCCTGCCTCCGAACAGACAAAGGACCGGCAGGTTTAATGAACTGTTGGAATCTGATTAGAGGTTAATGTCCCTTTCAGTGCCTTGCACCAATTTACAACTGATATACTTTAACCATCTCCCCCCTAGCGCCCCCCCCCCCCGCTGAATTCATTATTAAAAAGAAGGAGAAGCCGTGCAGGCAAATCAGGGACTTTGACGTTTTTCAGAGCCATAAATCAGCAGAGCCCAACCAGGTCATGCGCCATTTAGCACATTTACACCTTCTTGCTATTTGGGTCAGTTCTGCCACCGCCCCTCTTCCTTTCTTGAGTGTCCCAAAGCCGACTCCCTCTTTCGCTTCCATGCAGTGAGGAACACTGTGGATTTGGACCAAAACGTATTCAAGGGTTTTCACTTTGTTTGCTTGTGGAACTGAAGGGAGTGTGCAATGAATTCAACAGGGACATTCAGAAAGCATGCTTCACCTCTCACCAAACATTAAAGCAGCCACGTCTTTCAGATGGATTACACAGTTGCTTCAAAGGCTGTCCTTGGCCATCTCCACCTGGGTCTGCTTGCTCAGCCACTTGGATCTGCAGCTGATCCCAGCAGAAATGCTGTCTCTGAGGGTGCATGCAGTCCGGGACAGCCTTCAAATCAGCTGGGTGTGCCTTCCGGAGGTAGCTGGTTTCATGATTCAAGAAGGGGAATTTCACTTGTGTCAATACACTTTCTGAAGCACCCTGCTGCTCTCAAATGTTCAGTGCCATCATCTGAAGTGGAGGCAACATGTATCTATCAGAGATTAGAGTGCAACTTGGATCTATTTTAATCATGGGACAAATGGGTGATTCAACGGCCAAATGTCACTTCTCATCTCCTGACGAAGAATGACCAAGATTTGCAATGTGCTACGGCCAATTTAAACTGATTAGTGAACTTGGTGCAATCTGCTTGGTGGGTAGCTAGTTCTCTGAATGGGAGTAAATTCTGCTTAAAGCTTCTCAGGATAGTTCCAAGACAGGGGATAGGGCAGCAACTTAGCCCACCGTGCCTAATCTCAACCACTAGGAAGGATCAGATGCGGTTATTCCTTGGACTGGAGACTACTAGGAAATTCCAGGGATGCAGACTTGACTTGAGTACTCAAGAAGCACCCTCTTCTGCATTCCCCTGAAGTCAACTGGGACTGAGCTCAACTCAAAGAAGAGTCTATCTTTACTGCAGGGTCAGTCAACCTTTTCCTGTTCAAGGCAGGACAAAAACTCAGTTAGATGAAATCCAGTCATCATATACAGTCTCTACGAATGCTGTCCATCTTTTTTATAACTGTGCCCTTCTGCCTCATTCATCATTACAATTCAACAGGAATGCTTTTCTATCATCTACAATCAGTGCAACCCAGGGGGGCCCAGACTACACAGGACAGACCTTTGCTTATTCGAGATTTGTTGATTTTAGATGACAGACTCCACAAGTTGGTAATTATGTAAAAGAAGACAATATCCATTCCACCGTTACTGCTGTATCTCCCTTCAGAGATCTCTGAGGATTTTGACTTCTGAAGAGTCAACATAACTATCCACAGAAAAAATCTCAATCTAATTCCTCTGAATCTGTGTTGCAGAAGTGGTTTAAAGAGGAAGATTTCAGGACTTCACTGGGTGAAGTTAAGGCAAGTGCCGTGGCCCTCAAGATTTCCTCGGAGGCAGAAAGTTCAGCTCCAGCTTCCTGCTGTGGGTCTCTGCTGCCTTGCTACTGAGTCAGGTTGATGAGCCCTTGTCTGCAGGTGAATTCAGCCTCTCTTTGGCTAGAAGATCTGTGGGAAACATCACAGGGGCAAGTAAAAGATGGAGTGGGTGAGCTTCCGAGAAACAGAACCCAGGATGTGGGAGGGAAGGAAGCAGGATAAATGCTTTGGGAAAATAATTCCCTGTCAATGCAGGGTCACAGACTGAGGATCTTAGGAGGGGACAGGAACAAAGGGGCAGCTGGCATGGAAAAATGCCCTAATTATTTGGGGGAGGAGGCCACTTGCTTGCCCCCACTTTTTTCCTTAAGGACCTCAAAAGTTGGTCTTTCGGTTTAGATATTAGCACAGTTTCTGATCCATCAATGTGCAGTTCATCTCAGTGCTCCTTCAATTGAAACAAGTCAACTTCAAACCACTCAGGTATCATCGCAAGCTATATTCTTTGGAATTCCGGCTTCATGTGACTGAGGAAATGCTGGTTCAGATCACTGCCATTGTAACTGTGATTATCAGTTAGATTAATATCTTGTCTTTTCTCCAAGAACTCCAAGCAGCTTAAATGGGGATGATTTTCCTTCATTTTATCTCCACAACAACAACCCTACTGAGAGGGCGTCCAATCCAATGTCACCCAGTGGGTTTCATGGCTAAGAAAGGGTGGATTTGAACCTGGGTCTCCTCAGTCCTAGTCTAACAACTTAACCACTGCTTTGGCCTGCTCAAGAGTCTTCCCTGGTTCTCCTTGCCACAGAGGACTGAAAAACAAACTATGCAAGACATTTCCATGGTTTATTTATCCCACTTCCACTATTTGGAGGATCCAGTCAGCCGCCATTAAGCCTTCTCCTTGACCACAGGAAGCCATGATGCACCAATACACCCATAGGCTACGATGTTGCTTATTTCAACAAACCATTATTATCCTTTTGGGGTTACAGTTAAAATGAGCCACAGTGTCAATAATAACAATAACAATAACAATAATACCATCAATCTACATCTGCTTATCCCAGGTCCTTGGGAAGGACTTGATAGATGGATAAAAATGCCAAATCCAGTCTAAACATCTGGCTGACTGTGCAACCAGCCATAATAATAATATTAAAAATGGAAACAAAAGCTTCAATTCTTCCTGCATTAGGACAGGGAAGGGTGAAGGACAAGCACGAGGTTTGCATCATGGTTTACTGTGACACCCAAATGCAACCATTATCCATCCTGCCCCAAACACCAATCATGAAAAAGTGGAAACTGGGTGATGTGGCCAGATACAAATGCAGTGTCCTAGACAAAATGCTCAGGCAAAAAACTCTCATCATACACAGGATGGACCTAATATAATTTGGATTCATATTTATTCAAGTTTTTAAGAAGGTATGATTTAAAAAGTGCTTGATGGAAACCAAGCAGGATATCTACACAAACCAAGAAATGCCCTCAAGTACATTAAGATTTTCTGCGAGAGACAGGCTGTTTCTGAAATCTTTACTAACAAATTGTTTGCAAAACCTCCTTAGGTGCGTTTTAGCAAGGATACCTGGCCATACCTACAACCGAGCGGTTATTTAATTATTTAGCAAATTTATATAGCCGCCCATCTCACCAAAAGCAATTCTGGGTGGCGTACAACAATCAGATAAAAAGCAAATATAAAAGCCACATGAAAAATATAAAAACCACATTAATAAATATCCTAAAAACCAAGATACAGCCCTAGGGGAGGAGAAATAAAAATGGCCCCCTCAGCCACAGAGCCATTTAAACAGATCTCCGGTGCCCTGGGAGCCCCAGGCTTGATCCCATCACCAGGTCTTGAGGGCCTTTGGAATAGCAAAAGGGACGGTGCTGATCTTATCTCGGGAGGAAGGATGTTCCATCAGGCGGGATCTGACACAACACCGTTCTGTGAAGGGTAGCTTTCAGCAAACACGTGTGACTTCACTAATCTCATGGGCTCGAAATGACATTGGCTGATCTCTCCCCTATTTATATTCATGTCATGGAGGAGAAGGGAGAGAGAGAGGGAAAAAATCATCTTCTCTCGAGTCAGACCCTGGGAACTGCCCGTCAGGTGCCACCCTTCCTTGGGCTTTCAGCTGCTCTCCAAGTCTCTCCAGCCAGAGGTCTTTTCAGGGGAGACTGATGTTTTGTACATGCTCTGTCAATGACCAGACATCTCAACTGTGTTGGAGTTACAATTCCCAGCAATTCAGCCAGCAGGACCCGAAGGGAAATTCAGGGAATCTGCTTCCAGCACAGTCAGAGACAAGTCTGACCAGGGAAGGTCTGACCCGATGCCCAGGGGAGAGGACATGGATCACAAGGGCAGAAAACATTCAGCCTCACTCCTCCTGGTTTCATTCTGGCTGGCAATGCTCTTCTCACTGGAGATGTTCCTGCCCACGAGGAAGTCTGTCAAGCTTTGGACCTTCAAGCAATTTCTCCCAGTTCTCCTCCTGTGGCTTCAGAGGACCATGGGCCACTCTAGGCTCCCAGAAAGAGTAGTTCAAACAGAGCACAGACTACCATAAATCCAGCTCTACATTGGATGATGGCAAAGAACCGCCATCATGCCTGCCGTTCCGTGACAGGACCAATAAATCACTGGCTATTAAGAAAAGATTTTGCAACTTGGACTCCCATCATTTGTCTTTTCAGCTCCTCATTTCAAAAGGCTGAATAAACGCAGTTATTTATTTCACAGCAACATATGTCTTGCTTTAAATGCAGGTAAGGTTCCTATCCTTGTACAAGAGAAGGAGAGTCTGGCCACATAATCAGAAGTCGGGCCACTCCCCAGCCATACAGCCACAACTATGGTGAGTTCATGTACATACGCACACCCACATACATTATGCTTTGGTTGTTCTTACTCTTTGACCACAACCGTATGGTGCTTCTGGGAACAAATGAGGGGCGGGAGAGGTCACACCCGACCAAAATCCAAAGCCTGCACGTGGCTACAACTGAGTTCCATGCGCCAACGTAGCTCTGGATTCCAAAACTACTGTTCTCAAGTGCTGCACTGCATGGAACATTGGATGTATCGGACCCAACTTTTAGCTACTCCAGCATTTGTCTCCCATCACAGCCATCCAGATGTTTCTGGTAGTCAACAGCATGGTATCCTGGGGATCCTCCTCTGAGCCTGCAAGCACCATGACTTCTCACGTCAGCAGAACCCCCAGCAGTGAATTCTGCAGGACGTGAAGAAGGGGGTCTCGGAAGGCAGAGCTGCGGGGGTTTGCCTGAGCTTGGAAGCTGAGCAGGGCAAGCCTAGTTAGTCCTTGGATGGGAGATCACTAAAGAATCCCAAGAGAGTAGGCCGGACTGGAAAGTCGAGAAAACATCCTGGGATGGGCTGTGGCCACCTTATTGCTGGCAAGAAAGTGGCACCGTTATGTCTACGGAGTCACCAGGAGCCAAGCTCCCTGACTGATCTCAAGCTCGCTTGCTTCATGCACGTTAATTAGATCAAAGGGACGATCTCTCGTACAACGGCTGCCGCGACGGCTCACGCCTGGGCTCCCAGCGTCCCGGGCCCTTTGTCCGGATACCTTTGCAATTTGTAGCAAGCGTGTTATTAAAACAATGTACATGCTACACAAACTGAACCTGAATAAACTATGGCTGTTGTGGAGGCTGGAACATTTATCTTTCATCCATTATGCAAATCTCACAAGAGCAGCTAAGCGGCAGTGAACTTAATGCAGTCAATAAGATTAGCCTCTCGTCTAAGTTAATTTTCACTTTAGGGAAACAAAATGAGGCTTTCAATTTTTTAATTTGAAGGATATGTAGCTTGGGTGCTCCTTTGACGGATTCTTCTAGCCCTGAACCAAACGTGTTTGACGCAAAAGGAAACTGTCTTTCCCTGAACTTCCTCAGCATATGTAATGTTTGATTACACTGCCTTTTTTCTGGGAGGAGGTCCAGGCGGGGCAAGCGAGGGGCGAGGAATCTTCCCATATTTCACCCACCTGTTCCTTCACGCGGAGCCCGGCCGGGATCAGACCTTTGTTCCCTTTGCAAAACCCCCAAAGAGGGCAGGGAATTAATGCGGAATGACAGGAATAAATGGGGTATAGTCAGAAGGAAGGGATGTAAGAACCAAGATTCCACCAAGTTACTGTTACTTTTTAACTTTTGTATAAATTATCAGGCATACAAGTTTGTGAGTCAAACGCATCCTTCAGGATGCCACAAACAAACAAACAAACAAACAAACAAACAGGAACGGCTACAACCTTTCCAAACAATGTGAATAGGCAACCAACGATACAGCTATAATACTGAGTTTGTTTTAACTCCAGGTGTGGCTGTGAAGGCTGGACACGAAGCCCAGACGATAGACCTCTACAGACTGTGGACCGAAGGCGGTCGCTGAGAGCAGCGTGAATGGCAAGAAGAACCAGTCATGAAATAACGACTGGCTGCTCTCTTGGGACAATAGACGGCCAGCAAAACTCACATTTGGGTGGGGGGGGCATCTGATGAAAGCAGATGAGAAGAAATGCCCAGGCTGGCCAGGCTGAGGGAAAGGGAAGACCCAGATAAAGTGGAAAGGCGGGATCTATGGGAGGGCAGGAATGTCCTTGGAAAAGCAAGCCATTATTATGGAGGCAAATCAAAAGGGTGTCTGTTCTCCTATTGCCCACCAGAAGTCAAACCCTATGTGAAGGCATCTAGCTAACTTATTTCATTCATATAAAAAGTCAGGATACAGAATACACACCAAGAGGCAGAGTTTCCTCCCATTCTTACAATACCAAAAGGTAGAACTTTCTGATGAAGCAGAAGGGTGGGTGGGATGCTCAAAACAGACGCCTAAACTACAACTCAATGATTCAGAATCAGGACCAACTCAGACATCACACAGTTAATTGGTGGACTCAGCCACTCCAACATTCTCTGCACAACATCCTCACAGTGATGTTGTTTACATCATTGTGGGGACTCCTTTAGACCAATGGTTTTTGAACGGACTCTATGGCACTTTCTAGATGGGCTTGTCTGATCTCCGAAGGTAACCAGGGTCCGCCCTGGTTAGCACTGGGATGGCATCTGCCTGGGAGTCTAAGATGATGGTTAGACTGGGATGTCTAAAATATCCTGGCAAGCCACTTTCACTCTGCTGCTGAGAAAACAGCATCAGAAACTGTAGCTTATGGGAGTCAGGCTTGTTTCGAGAGCAACTCTGATTCTTGTTATGCCTCATTTTAAGACTCCCCACCCCACTTTTCCTTCAGTTTTGTGCTTTTATTTTCCTCCTTTGTCTTTTTCTCTCAGCCTATGAGTCACCTCGGCCGGCCGGCCGACCTCCTTTGTCCACAACGTGATGCGCTTCCTCCAAAGGATCTTCTGGTTCCATTTCACTCAAGGCCTCCATCCTCCAGGGCAGGTCGCATGAGCTCGGACTGCTAAACCAGCCACTCATCTTCCTTGGTCGTGGTAAGTAGATCACAGTGATCCCCTGATTTAGAGAACTCCCGTGTGTTATAACCGAGGCTATTTTTTAAAGAGCTTCTGAAAAACTCAGCTTGTACAATGTACGGTACACGGGATATTGAGTGGAGCCGAGCGGTTACAGTCCTCCCAGGCCAGTTTTGGACTCTCCACAGTAAGGACTGCTACTCCTGTGTCCCTACTCGTTAAGAGCTCCCAGTTACTGAAATCTGCTGTAAGGACAGAAGAATCAGCTTATATCAGAGTTGTTTTGCATGCTTTAAATTCTAAGTCCTTTCTATCCAATTTTCTCAGTTAAAAAAATGCAGAAAGAAAAGATTTTATTTTGTTTTATTTGCACAGCCCCTAATGCACGCAATTTCTACTTATCTTTCCCTGGTGTATATATAACTTCTTAGCATATGCTCATTTCTGTATTTATCTTTCCCTAACATACTAATTTGGTATGCTATATTTGAGCCAAGAGCTACATCAAAGCATTAGGAAAAGTGAATAATCCAAAGAATATTTGCCTTCTGATCACCATGTTAGTTGGGGAATTGCACATTAATCTCTTCGTTTCCAGATGCAAACCAAGCCAAATTGTGTCCCATGCCTCCTTTGGGGATTGTTGCTTGTGAGCTGTGGAATGCATCCCCCAGGGAGATCTGCTTAGCCCCTAACTTGTACATAGTTCAACACCAAAGAAAGGGCATTTACGTCGCAGGTCCTCTGACGTGCTGGATACTTAATTGTCCAGATTAATGTATTTTAAAACTGGTCTTGGAGTTCCTTTTGCGTCCATGGATGTTTTTCAAACTCTTTAGTGTCTGTTCATTTTCCTTTGTGTTTCAAACTGTGTTCATGCTTGCTGTTTGCTATCTGCTGTGGGGGGGATGCAGAAGTTGAGTAAATAAAAGAAATGAACCCAGAAAATGACAAACTGTTAAATGTGTTTCCTTGGGAAGCTGAGTGAGGTGCCTACCATTTTACATTCGCTTTAACTTCACGTTCTTAAAGTGAAACTGTACTTCTCATAAAAATCACTAGAAAATAAGTCCCCCCCCCAAAAAAAAATCTTTGTTCTTCTACTAGACAGGACAAGACATTTCATTGTGACAAACCCTACTTTTAATATGACTCAACAGAACTGGCCCCAGACTGCTGAGAGTCCTAAATCAGTGGGATCCAGCTTTTGTTTCCCAGCACAGCAACTCTTCCATAATCCCATCTATGCAAAGGTGAAACCCAAAATGTGCCTTTATAATTCCATCAAGGGTTGTTAAGGAGGCCACTTTAGTCCCTAAATAAATGTCCACCAGGAAAGCTGTCCCCAAAGAGGATGTTTTCATGTCCGGTATCCCCCACTTTCTATAACACCAACTCCAAGTGCACAAAGTTAGAAGTTAATCATAATAAAGCCTCTAGTAATTTGATTCCTGCGGGTAAGCCTTAAGTAGCCTAATAGTAGACATTTCAGCGCAGAGAAGGGAGAGAGAGAGAACTTTATGCAGACCACGTCAACTATTCTACTGATACTCTCTTTTTCATTTATTTCCTAACCCAGAAATCACTAGTTTGTGCATCAGAAATGTGCAAACCTCCTTGAACACCAGAAGGAGGACAAAAGTTTGCAGGCGTGCAAAACAGAACCTCAGAAAAAATCTGGAAAGGAGAAAAACTCCCCAAGCAGTTCAGCGACTACCGAAGACCCTGGCCGGATTCCTCTATGAATTTATATCCTGTCTTTCCTCAGGGAGCTTAAGGCAGAGTTGGGGCACCCCCCCCCCTCCAGTCTCTCCCTACTGACTGCAGAAGCACACAAATCTGAAGACATGTCAGAAAAAAATGGAATTAGTGGCTGGGAAAGGCATAAAGGAGAAGCCACACAGAAATGCAAAACACACATAGATGCAAAAAGGATGCAGATGATAATCGCATCATTTTAACTTTTTTCTGATATACCCAGGGAAATTATTTTAAAGTCTTCCCAGGGATGGAAGTGATATTTACCCAGACAAATACATTAAGAAATTGAACATTTTAATGAAACTGAGACTGGTTTTTTTAAGGATTCAGTGATGAAAAATATCAAAACAGCCCAAGGGGAATGTTTTTACTGACTATTTTCTACGCCTGTTGTCCCACCCTCCAAAGAAGCTTTTGAAAGTAGGGGCGGGCAAGGTGGTTTCTAGAATATGAATTCCAGCAATGCTGATGAGAAGAGCCTTGGACCAGATGCTCCTCCGACACCATCCCGGCTAGAATGCCGGGACAGCCGGAGGTCCTCCCTTACAGAATATCCACTGCTGATATTCCTCGTTCCCAGGAATTTGTGTTGGTTTGTAACTGACTGGGACAAATCCCCCGAGGATGTGCAATTCAGGGGTCATCCAGCTCCAGATGACTCCTGGGCAACTTACTTCTTAAAAGCAGGATCAATAAAATAAAAGGAGGACAGATCATACACAACCCGAAGGAAAGCCATACGTAATAAAGAGGAAACCCTTCAGGGGCTGGATAACCGCCCTACCCCAAGGTCTAGGGGATTTCATTGACGTTGAACATCATCAGGGTGGGACCCATCAGGACCTCTGGGGGGACGCTGTCCAGAGGGCACCAGAAAAGGCACCCTTTCTAGGTCTGGACAGATGGCGTGGTTTGATCGAAAGGACCTGGAGTGCACCCGTTCTGCCCAATCTTTCCAGACAGGCCGGAACTATGGGAGACAGGCAGTCCCTCAGATAACCCAGCCCCACGCCATGCAGGGCCTTACAGGTCATACTCACTGCTGGGTAAAGCCCGGCAGTGACCAAGGCAGCTCACAAAGCAGTGATGACCCCCGAGCATATGGAGAAACATCCATTACCGCCTGTGCCACGACATCCTGGACCAGCTACAGTTTCCAAGGTGTCTCCAAGGGCAGCCCGCTCTGACTGCATTGCAGTAGTCCATCTGCACGGAGACTAGAGTGCAAGGGACCGTCTGAAACATGACAGGCACTATCTTAGAACAGGTACTTTCTGCGCAGCGAGAAGAGACGCCACAGACGCCACAGCAGTCAGCTCTGCTCCTCCACATTTACCGGACATTTGGAAAATAAAACACACTGTACATTCAGTATAAACAGCAATGCAGTCCCAAGGGATTACGTTTTATAGAAAAGGGGAGATAGGAAACTGCATTAGCCAGGCAGAAATCTTTATTCTGATTATCAACCGAAAAGCGACTCAATCATTTCACAGTGAAGCTGGTTTGCGATTTGGATAGTCAAGGCAGAAATGTCCACCCACAGGGCACTGCAGCTCCTTTAAAAGCGTGTCCTAGCCGCCCAATTTTCTGGGGAGAATCTCCGCCTTTCTGCACCTGCCCGCGTGAAAGCCCGCCCTTCCCTCCAGATCTCCCGAATTCCTGTCCCCGTCTCTGAAGCCCACGCATGGCAGGGCTCGCACACGGTCAGAAGACGCGCTCAGCTCTCCTCTCCATAACGATCTTGGCACTGAGTGCGTTTGACAGCAGAACAGCCAGATTTAGAATACAAATTGGTGCATTTAAAAAAAGCTTCAGGAGGAGAGAGAATTTAGAGGGGAAGCAAAGAAAACAGGTGGATAAGAGAAAACAACAGCTGGAAATTGAATCAAGACCAAAAAGCTTCTACAAATATTGCTCCATTTCCTACACCAATGTTTTTCAAGAACACTCTCTTTCCCAAGGGAAATTGTTCATCCTAAAATTTCAGGAGAAGCAAAGAGCTTCAGAGTTCAGAACGAAAAGGCTGGGGCTGAGCTTCCTGAAGCTTTCGGAGAGTAGAAACTTCCCCCGAGAAAGCATCTTCCCCCCAGTATGGGCAGGACAGGCATCGGAAAGCGGCACGCCTTTCTCGGGACGGGACGGGCGCCCCGGCCTTCCCCACTGGCCTCCGCCCTCAGGAGCCTCTCCGTCCTGCCTGCCTGCGACTCCTTCCGGGGATGGGAAATTCCGGGGGGCATCTCCTGGCGGTGACCGGGGGACCAGGCCTGCCCCAAGGGGCAGAGGGGGGACCGTTCGTTAACCATATACGGGCTGAAAGAACCAGCTGGGGTTTGGGCTTCTAGGGTAATGCCACGGGTTGGCTGTGCCTTGGAAGCATCATGGAAACAACGGCCTGCGTTCCTCCCCATTCCCCCTTTTTTGGCATCATCTGTGGTGCTTCAGAATTTCCATTTCACAAGGCAGATTTTCTTTGGCACAGAGGCAGCCTCGAGCGTCTTCACTCCCCCCCCTCCTGATTTGGAAAGGCACTTGGGACCAGAGCTGCTACCAGCCCAGGCCTCCACCAACCTCCACGCTGGTCCCCTCAGCCAAGTTTCCAGCAGAAAGCATGAGAAACATCTGCATTTTCATGGCATGACAGAGCCTCGCTGGGGAGGGGAGCCAGAGAGGGCCAGGCTGCAAAGACCCCATAAAATGACATGAACGTTGCATTTACAAAACTCCGTGGAGTGTCTCACAAAGGCAACGCTCTCTGACCTATAATTGCTTCCAGATCTTTACTTTCCCCCCACAGAGGTCTCCAGCGCGCACTCACACCCACACGTGCCCAAACATATATGCACACCCACACCTTGTCTGTCGTGATTCTCACAAGGCACCGTCTACTAGCGCCTGGCAATTCTTTTGTTTACACCAGTTCACAGGGTGGCACAATTATGACTGAGGCTCACCTCTTTCAGGTTCTTTCAGAATTACTACTATTCCACACACACACTTGCACACCTACTTCCTGTAACTCACTCATCACTGCAATCCTTGTTTAACTTAAAACCGAACTGACTTTATATCCTAACACAAAGCTTATGTATGAAGCTTCTCCCATCAAGGTGATAATGCGCAGAGAAAGTGCCTTTGCACCCTTCGAACGCAATGCTTGGTAGCAACTTTCATTTTGCTTCCTACGAATCTGGCTGTGCTTCACAGGGCCATTACTGTCTCTACCGACGAAGCTAGCCTCATCTGGTTCATGAATTTCTGCCCAGCCTTCTCCTCCTTCTTAACTAGGCTGCACCTAGGAAAGGTACTGAAAGAGATGGAGAGGTTCAGTCCAGCTCCGAAACAGAATTCTTGAACCACACAAACTTTAGTTTTGCGCTCCGAAACTGCTCAGCTTCAGCAGTTTCAAGTGTGTTTTCTATGGCCGGTGGCATTAAATGTTAGAAGTTCAGGTTTTGTCCTCGAAGCAAAGCTCTCAGGAACCATGAGTCTTGGGAATGCTTGAAATGGCCAAGGGTACGTAAGACGTTTCACACCCCTTTACTTTTAATTCCATACAGATGTGAGCATGTATTAGGAAGAGTGCACTGTTATTCGTTCCACTTACACCACCTCTACATCTACAGTCAACACTCAACATTATTTTTTTAAGAGTAAATTTGAGAATACTAAGACTTCAGTGCCAGTCATCCCGCTCAGCAATGGCACTCTGGCTGGCGAGGGCAGGGCTGCAGGGTGGCCCATCTGGAGTGGGGGGCAGGAGAGGCTGCCCCACAGAGGATAAGCTTTAAGCCATCCCCTTCCAGTGTCTCAGTGAGGCAGAATTCACATTCAGCGTTATGGATTTTCAGTGACTACACTGGCTAAAATAAAAAGGAAGCGTCACCACGTGCAACCTGTTCTTAACGAAATTCTCTCCAAAGACTTCAAATATTTTACTTCCTTTTCGAAACTGGTGGCAAACTGTCCAGCCAACTTTCGACAACGTCCCATTAGGGGGTTCCGAGTGGTGCCAGAAAGGATATTCAGGGGTAGTTTCAGGGGAAAGTGATTTCCTTCAAGTCCAGCTCAATTCCTGGTGACCTCATAGCCACGGCCATACAGTTCTCCTGGCAACAATCTGCCATATTTTTCCAGGTTAATTTTTT
This sequence comes from Python bivittatus, assembly GCF_059951505.1. Classification (NCBI taxonomy): domain Eukaryota; kingdom Metazoa; phylum Chordata; class Lepidosauria; order Squamata; family Pythonidae; genus Python; species Python bivittatus. The sequence continues at coordinate 19,418,169 of NW_028277053.1, forward strand.
ACTCCCCAGTCTGGCCTACAACCCTGGGATTTCCTGATGGCTTCGCCCTCCAGTACAAACCAGGTCCACCGCTCCTGAGGATCTTGAGAACAGCCAAGATCAACTGAGTTCCAAATTAAGAAGGTGCTTGTTGACCATTGAGGGGGAGGGCGTAATCTCTCTCTCTCTCTCTCTCTCTCTCTCTCTCTCTGTGTGTGTCTCACACACACACACACACACACACAAATGTAGCTACTTCATATGTAAAAACCTAACAGAGGGAAAATCCAAGCAAATCATGTACAAAAAAAAATTAAAAAGATACACAACTACAAAATCAAATACCGATCCAAGAGAAGTTTTGGAATGCATGGGCTGCAAAGCACAGCAAGATCTTACAAAATTCCTATCAGGGGCTCACATTTGATGAAAACGGGATTTTACATTCTAGGCAAGTTCGTCCTAACTTCCCCAGCTAGAAAGCTTCTCTAAGAGGAACCCTTATTTTTGGAATACCTTATTTGGCAACAAATGTGTATTCTTGACGTTCAGTGGGTCATAAGTCAAAAGAGATGAAATGTGCCATTCAGGGCCATTCAGTTTCTAAAAAATCTGGAAACAGCCTTTGGGAAAATAAGGGGCACCAAAAGAATTGGGAGAGAAAGAATAAAAATGTTTATGGCAAATGTTTATCTTTAGCTCCAGAAATTGACATCCGTTCTCCCTGATGTCACTTTGATTAAGGCATTCAAAAGTGACTCTGAAGATAATCAAATGTGTGTTAAACTGGCCTTGAAGCTTTCCCTGAGCTACAGGTAGAAAGCGAACGTTGGCCCACGTGCAAAGCAGATTTAAATGAGAAATCAAATACAGACCCGTTAACTTATTGCTTGCTCCCAAATATCAATCATTCGCATGGGTTACTTTGTTTAAATAAGAGGTCATCTTTAAGCGACTCACTGCCTAGGACAAGAACGGAAAACGGAATGGTTCAGTTGGCCGAAACCCGAAGGAAGAAAACTAAGGAAATCCGAGCCTGACGCCAAGGCACCACGTACAGAGGCAGGCTAGGCTGCCCAGGTGAGAGCCCCTTTGCTCGCTGGTCAGAAGAACCTCAATTTCTGGTCCCTTCACTGAGAATTCTCAGTGAAGGGACTCTTTTGTCTTCCCCTCTCCCTGCGCTTCTAGTTCCTCCAGCAGGAACGCCAAGGACAATGGAGAGGAATTTGATTGCAGCCTGACCCAGGATCTCAAGAGCCCCTGCGTGAAACGTTGCTTCTGACGCAGCAGGACAACTAGCAGCCTCTGAAATTCTGGGGGGGGGGGTGTACTTAGACCCAGTGGCATGGAAAGGTCTGGGCACCCCTGCCCCAGTGGCACATTTCAGTGAGTCCCTGAGTGACGCCACCTCTATGTGGAACAACATTCAACACCACCCCTTCTTGCAGACGTGCATCTATTTATGTGCAGTCCTTTGCAGATTCGGCATAAGAAACAGTCACGGTAATCTATCCACCAAAAGGAATTCTGAGAGGAATTATCTTGTTCCATAAAACTGAGCAGGTGCAGGGGGGAAGCAGGACATTTTTTGGCATTAACTGTTAACTGTCTTCCCCTGTTCCACACAGCCTTATTCAAACAGCTGTGGATCTAGAACATCCTACGGGACTACCTGAAACACCTTCTCCAAAAGAGGAGAAGTTAAATCTAAACCATAAACGGCTCTAGGACGGTCCCAGAGTAGGCCAGCAGCTTTCAGCTGAAGCCTCTACTACAGGGAGGCGGAAGTGGGATGGGAAGGGAAGGGAAGGGAAGGGAAGGGAAGGGAAGGGAAGGGAAGGGAAGGGAAGGGAAGGGAAGGGAAGGGAAGGGAAGGGAAGGGAAGGGAAGGGAAGGGAAGGGAAGGGAAGGGAAGGGAAGGGAGCCGTCTCAGCTTTGACAAGCCCCATCCTCATCCAGCCTTCTACCTCCTAGCCCAGACGCCAAGCGTTTCCTGGATTCTCCCACCACCACCACCCCTCCTGAGGAGAAGAGGTGCCTCCAAAAGGAATGGGCTCTTGATGCTGTTCCTGCTCCACTGATTCAGTCCTCCTTCAAAGTTCACTGATCCTATAAATCTGTTAGAAAAGATATGCACTTGAATAATGTTTGTATCAGATAAGCATACATAGAATTGTAACTGCTTATTGTTATAATGATATATGAACACTTTTTTCTCCTTGTTGTATTTTTTCACTTTACTTACTTTGTAATCAAAAATTTAAAAAATAAATTTAAAAAAGTGTACTGATCCTAGCAACATCACAGAAACAATGGGCTGTTTGTGGGGCTTCATATTAAATGCAGGGTTTTCAGCTAAGCGCACGGACACTCTACGCACGCTAAGGTGACCTGTTCACTCAAGACCGTCTCTGAGATGCGGGGGGGGGGGTGTCACACGGGAGAAGGCCATTTCAGCCACTTTACCTGCTCTCTGAATCACCCCGTTGTCCTCATCCCCCTCTAGATCACTGGCTTAGTTCTCAGTCTTTCATAACTGTTTCGGCAAGAACAGAGGCTACCAGAGACTCTGGCCTTTTAAAAGCACTGATCTACTGAGTTTTCTGAAATCATGTTTCTGTTGTTTTTAGGAACAAGTTTGTGCTAAGGATTTTTTAGATCATTATAAGCTATGTTAAATATCAAAGTAAGAGGGAAACGGATTAACAGTATTTTGAACTAAAAAAAAAACTCATTAATTTAGACAGGCAGGGAAACGCCTCTTTGGGGTGTGTCACGTCCGGTTTTTTGGACTGCTGGTAATTGTCGTTGCTGCATTATTTGCTTTTAAAATGTTTAAGTAAACAGACGGTAAAACGTTTCCAAAACCCCATATCTGTGCTCAAAACAGCCCTTCTTTTGCAAGATGCCCTCCCTCCCTTCTCATCTGTGTTGTGATCTGGAGAGAGCAACAAAAGAGGGCTTCTTTGCCCTGTTTGTCATCTTCCACCACACCACGAGCAGAACAAGCCCCGCCTTTGACTCACACCTGCTGCCTGGGCTAGAAGATAGATCTCAGCCCAGAACAGCTGTGGCCGGGGAGCCCCATAAGCAGTTGTGGGCCCTTGGACATCCCTGACGAGCTATCGCGGTCTGAAACTTTCTGAGGGTTAGCAGTGTCTGAGCAAACCTCTTTATTACAGTATTATTATTCACTTTTCATTGAAGACAACAGGGCTGTTTCTATTTCAGATCAGGTGAACAGGAAATGATAATTAGATTTATCCATTTTTCTAGATTCAGAAAGGGGATATATCAGGGGGATAAGTACTACCCACACACACACACACGCGCGCCATTTCTCTTATATACTTGGTTCAAGTGTGTCCTTCCAAAAGTACCATAAAAGAGTAATATTTACTACTCCTTTAGCATTCCTTGTGCCTCAGTAAGACACTGAAAGCTTGTTCTGAACTATCTTTTGTGGTTGTCTTTATCAAGTTTCAACTTTTACTGAAAGGTTAGTATTGCTGCAATATTTATTTATAGCCAGAAAGATCGGATGGCCATCTTAAATTTGCTTCCCTTTTGCCTCTGAATTCACCTACGCACACGGCGTTCCGTTAGTCCATCTCCCACCTTTCATTATGCCACAAAACGAACACCAACCGTGGCTCCACCCTGTGACCCTTCCAAGCCATCTCCTTTGAACTCTTGCCCTGCTCCCAGGGAAGCGTCCGGTCGCCAGAAGCGCTGAGAAGATCCAGGGCCAGCAAAAGACACTTCCTGCAACAGAAAAGGGCCCAAGGCAAAGCACCCAACTTTCGTTTTTCAAGTGGTAGCACCAAAATTAGGTGCTTCAGGGGCTCTAATCACCTAGACTTAAACAAACAATAGCCAAGAATGATTTTTTTAAAAAATATATATTTTCTTCTGTCATCAGAAATCAAAATGCCTTGGGTCCAAAAGCCGCTTCTTGAAATTATTGGTGGGTCTCTTCCCCACTCCATTTTTTTCCCAACCAAAACAGGAGATTTCGAAATGCACTTTACTCAGTGAAAGGGAAGAAATATTTAAACAAGTTACAATTGACTTCCTAAAACAAGAAAATTCCAGCCTAAATGAAACTGAAATGTCCACAGTAAGACATGCCACAAGAGCAGCATTTATATTATTATTTATATTATTGTTGGTCACATAGTCAGCTAGTTGTTTAGACTGGATTTGGCATTTTTATCCACCTATCGAGTCCTTCCCAAGGACCTGGGATAGGCAGATGTTGTTGGGTGGTGTTAAAGGTATTGTCGCAGGATGTAAGCTGTTCTAAGTAGAGCTGCCTTCTGCAATTGACTGATGGTGATTTTGTCAATGCTGATGGTCTTCAGGTGGTGCTCCAGATGTTTTGGGATGACACACAAGGACCCTATTTCTATTGTTACTATCTTTGCTTTCTTTTGCCACAGTCATTCTACCTCTATTTGCAGGTCTTTGTATTTTTTTTTAATTTTCTCCAGTTCTTTCTCTTCTGTTCTGCTATCTCCAGGTATTGCAGGGTCCACTATCCAGACTTTTTGTCTTTCTTATCAACAATGGTTAAGTCTGGGGTGTTGTGTGGCAGGTGCTTGTCTGTTTGGATTCTGAAGTCCCAGAGCATTTTAGCGTCTTCATTTTCTATTGCTTTGTCTGTATTACTATATGATGATGATGATGATTTTGAGAGAAAAAAATTGGCAAAGGAAGGCACCTGTGATCCAGCGAACAGATCTAGGCAGCAGTTGCCCCAGCACGTGCAGTGTGTGACCTGTACCCCTGGTCTACAGCTATGTTCCTGTTAGAGGTTAGTTTTTTGAGGTTTCGGGTACAGGAAGCCACCTGTCTCCAAGTTCAACTGCCAGTGTGGTTTTCTATGCCCTAGAATGGGTGGGGGACCATCTCCAACAACCTGTTTTGGGATGACTAGGCAAAGCCTGCAAAGTTAATTCAGAAAAGGTGTCTAACTAGAAGTTGAGGGAAATGCAGAGACAGGCTTGCACAAGGCTATGCCACACCCTGAACACATACATGATTAAATGGGATGCTTGGGGTCTCCTCCTTGGGGCCGCACTGCTTACTCTAAACAGGTAGACATGCAGTGAGAGGCCCTTTTTGACTCCATAAATTGTAGGACCAGACTGCTATATGGAAAGAGAAATTGCTCTACCACTGATGGTTGAGCAGACCCACTAGATCATTTGAAGGACAGTCCCCTAGAATAATCAAGCTAGTGCTTGCCAGATGTTTGGGGTGATCTTATCCTACAGACCATGTTGGGTAGGGCCATAAAAATGTACCTGGTCAAGATGGTGAGAGGGGAGCCTGGTGGGAAATACTCCACATTTTAGCAGCAAACGTATATGCTACAAATGCAAATTACTAGGAATGGGTGATAGGAGCCATCAGAAGTTCTCTGAAAGGGTATCCAAAGCAACCTGTTTGGGGGATCACCATGTTCGTTGATGGAACTTTTTACAACCTGAGGCTGGGATGGGTGGGACCTCACGCAAAGCCCTTTTCGTAGGCTCACTGTTTGGGGAAGGGCAGGACGACAGAAACGACTTGCACGGCTCGGCAATTTCTCCCTCCCTCACGTCCTTCTCCCAAGCTCTTCCTTTGCTGGAGACCGAACGGTGACCTTCTGCCGCTGAGATACAAGATAAACATATCAAAAAATATGTGGTACCCTTTTGTCTTTCAGATTTTGCAGCTAGGAGCTGCTCTAGGCAAAGAAGCTTTCGTAAACTAAAAGAGGAAGTTGCACTCCTTTTTTCCCCCAATCTGTCATCAATAACTTTTAATTAACACCAACTTACCCAGGCAGCTGAATCAGTTTTAAAAAAAGTTGTAGTAAAACTTCTTTGTAAGCCTGATTTTAAAAATTGCCTGTCAGTCTACGTTCAGCCACGTTGGGAGATCCTACTAAAGGCATGTTTTAAAACTTCTAAAAGGCGTGTGCTTCAGGCAGTTTCCAGAAGGCCTTCCTCCATCTCACAGCATCCAATTTAGAAGCAAGTGCAAGAGCTAACCTGTCCCTTTAGCTGTTTCCAAATAAGAGCAAACAGAAGCTCCTGGGTGCAAATGTCACATCCGCCACTAAAGCTATTTTCTGACATGAGGAAACACCACTGCTAATCCTGGTCATCTACAGTTTCCGGACACAGCTCAAGAGCAGGGCTGGGACACTGAGGTCATCTAGGTGGGTGTGACTGGTTCAAAAAAGCTGCATTCCCCATCCCTCCTCCCCTCCCTCAAGAAAGGAATCCGGGGGTGGCAGCCTTCCAATCCTTGGGACGACAGGTGAGTGTGGAGGCCCACGTACCAGGGCAAGTGTGAAGAAGAAGGGTTACGGACTTCAGTGGGGTATCTTTATTGCTCGTCTGCCATAAACCCAGCATCTTGGAAACCGTGAGAGGAATGTCCTCCCTCGTTTATAGTGGGTTAATTAAGGCGGAGTGTCCTTGACCGATCTGAGACTCTTCCTCCCGGATTTCTCTCCGAGTTATGAAATAAGTTGCCAACTGACTCACCTTCTGTCTCTCGACCGTTTAGGTCTAACCTCCCTTGCATCCTCACAGTCTCTCACAGTTAGCAATATTATGGTGAATGTCACAGAAAACCTTCAATCCAAACAAGACAATCCAACTCATATCCGATTCTCCATAGGGCAGACCAAGTCCAAAGGGGCCAGGACCCCCCAAAGAAAGACATAACAGATCCACATGGGGCCTCCTAAAACAGCATCTCAACAGCTCTATACATCCAAACACAACACCCAGGTGTCAGGCCCAAGCAACAGGTGCCGTGCTTTAAGACGGCTTCTCGGTTTGAAAACCAGAAGCAGAAGCCAAGGATGGAATTCCAGTTGATGCCCCCAGGCCATGTGATAGTGCTCAGCACAGACTGACTCCAATTTCCACAGCTTGTACAGAGGGAATCTTCAGCCTATAAATTAGGGGAGTTGAGATCGCCCATAATGCAGCACACAGAATTCGGACTCCTAACGTTATTAACCCCGTGCTTTCCTAGGGAACAGCTGAAGTGCAGGAGAGGGACTGATTCTTCCATCTATACATCAAAATGGTTATCAGACAGGAAACAGGGTGGCAACGTTGCTTCTGATTTTTAATAACGGGATTGAGAAATGGGTGAACAGGCTTCTGAGTGGAGATCCCAGCAAAATAGGAGAACTCTACTTGGTTCTCTGGGAGATCGAGGTGATATAAGTGGCGGGTTTCCCCATAAACCCCCTGTACAAAGGGCTGTTTTGACAATCCCCAAGAGATCTAACCAGCTCCATGGTTGAGCAGACGGTCAACTCTGATCCTCCTTGATTTGCCTCCTTGTTCCAGTAACCACTCTGGAGGCAGGAAGGCAGAGGTGGGACAGATGATTTTGCAAGAAAGATCTTTAGGGAATGCCTGAAAGAAATTGAACAGAAATTTGAAATATTCATGCGGATATAGTTGGGGAGCATCAACAAAAGGCCACACGCTCAAAAAAACTGCAACCAGACTTAATAAAATAATTTCTAATAATGGATGAAGAGCAACGATGACAAGACTCTTCCTTATTACTGAAGAACCTCCAGCTTTCCTGACCTTTAGTTTGGGGCCATAATTCACTCCTAAACAAATCCCTTGTTTCTGCGCCAAACTACCATGCAGTCTTCAGTCTAGTGTCACAGTCACAGGTTTATTTACCTACGCATTTTAAAACAGTACATAAAGCTTCACTGCTGTTGTTTGTTTTTGCTATTATTGTTTTTTTTAAATATATTCAGGCTATTGGGTTTTTTTTTTTAATTATTTGTGAATATTGTACACTTTCCTAAAACCTTATTCAGTGAAAGGTAGCACTGAAATCTTTCAAATAAATACTGCATTATTTCATTTCTTTATACTTTTTCAAAGGATTCACTTAATGTCAACTAATCTCTTTCATTAAGCTGGGATTAAAAAGAAGTCTGAAAAAATGCAAACTGTGATATATATGTGAAGAAAGAAAAAAAATGAATGGACAGAAGAAAGGGAAGAGCTATTTCGAGAGGCCCAGAAAAACAGAGACGGGAAATGGATATGCAAGCAATGTAATTTATCCCTCCCCAGCTGTGACGCTGTTGCTACCCAGGAAGAAAAAAAAGAGTGAATATTTGCACAAGGGAACCCTGGGCACCAGTCTACATTTTTTGTTTTTAATAAGAAATGTTGGACAGGCTCAGAAGAAAGTTTCCACCGTGTTTTTCCTTTGCAAAGCTCTGTTGCGTATCATGCCAGAATTCACTGACTATAGTTTTCTGGGCATCTCTTCTGAATGCCTGACTAAAGCCATACAGATTCCTCTAGCGTATATGGTATAACTCCACTGTGTAATTTCTGTGGAGCCCTTCAGATTAACCAAAGCTATTGCACAATTAAAGACTTTGGTTTTGCATAATGTGAATTATAGCCATAAATCCTGAAGGTTCCCTTATGGATTTAACAAGCATCACTTTTTTCCCCCTATAGTAGACTGCTTTTGACAAGCATCTCCTGTTGATCCATTTGGAGCAGCCCAAATTTTCATGTACTGGCACTTCTGTTCTGAAGAGCCTTTGGTAGACCTGTCCAAAGTGCTCTGGACAAGTGGCTCTCTGACATAGCACCGAGGGCCTCATCTCAATGCTGGACAACCCTCAGGCCGTCCGCTTGACCTCTGTACCATTCAGAAATCTTCTGCCTAACTGCCCCAGCGCACACAGGCATTTGATCACCATCTGGACAATATTCCCTTTTCTCCTACTCTTCCCAGGCTTCTTTTTTTTTGGGGGGGGGGGGGAGACTGCAACAAGAAGATGAGAAATAATGTCAAGAAGGTTAGTTCCACACAACTATTCGCACACAAAGGTGTGATTGTGAGGATGGCCCTCTTTCTTTGCTGGCCAACTCAGGCAGATGAAAGAGAGAAGTTATGCTGAATTCCTGGTAAATGACAAAAAATGGCTGGCAGACTTTAATCAATACCCGGCTCTTAAGTTACAGAGTCCATAGAAAAAAATACAAGGTAAGAAAACAGTTGTCTTCTTCTGCTGCACCTTGTACACACCAGGATCTGTAGTCTTGAAGCCCACCTACCCCTGGAGCTCCATCTTGCCTCCTTTTCTGCGTCTCTGTATTACTGTATTATTGTGCATTACTTAAGATAGTTTTGTTCATTTGTTCATTTATAGCATTCTTCAGAGAAAGAGCTTCTAGAGCAGCTTCCCCAAGATAAATAAAACATAATGAAGTCCCTGCTTGTAGACTTCTGGTATACTGTAAAAGGATATGAAGAAAAGAGTTAAGCAAACTCCAGGACCAGTTCTAAATTTGTCCGGGAGTTCCTTGAATGATCAACTGAATGGAAACAACCCAAGGATAGGATTTCAGTAATATTTCACCCAACCTGATGGAGCAGCTCATGCTAAATCTCTCCTTCACCTGCAGCCCAGAAGAATGGTTCCCTCCAAATCACACTTGGAAGAAAGAAGCAGCCAGTGGGCCTGAATGGTACCTTGGACCTCAGCTACGTAACCAGGGACTCCATAGGTGGTGTTCATTTGCATTTATTTAATCATGTCTACAGATATACCAAATATGATATCAGTCTCAGCCAATGGCAGGACCTCAGAAGCTAAGCAAGATCAGGCCTAGTTAATACTTGGATGAGAGACCACCAGAGAATTCCAGGGTTCTGGTCCTAGTTTGGGAAGGTGAAAGACACCCCAGAAGATGGCACTGGAAACCCACTTCTGTTCTGTTGCTGATAAAACGACGTGGGCATCTCCATGGAGTCGCAAGGGGTCCAGCGAACCTTGAGGGAGACTTTACTTTTAAACGTAATATTACAAAGATCACGTTGCCTCAGTTGTTGGATGTGCAAAGAAAACAGTAGGTTCTGCTCTTAAAATGATCCGATTTCGCCCCACTTTTTCTTCCAAGTCTATTATATGACACTTTGTGACTCACCCTGAAAAACAGCAGGAGAACGCTTCCATGGAATACTCAATCACCCAACAGGGAGGCCATTTGTAATTGTATGGCACAGCCAGTTTAAGACACGCTTCAACCTTTTTCTACCTTAAAAAAACACCAGACTCAGGAGTCTTGGAACTGCAGTCAAAAACAAATTCAGAGCAGAGATTTGGAAGGAAGAAGTGAGTAAGCAAAGTGGAGGGGATCTTAATATTTTCTCCCTTCTGCTCCAAGATGCTCCCCACACCCCTGGAAACCAGCCTGCGATACTGAGGCATACAGGGAGGGACACAGCCACAAGGTCAACTTGGAGCAAAAAGATGCAGAGAAAAGGAATCCTCTCCTAATTTATCTCCCCAAGTTCCACTCCCAAAACTTTCTGTTACACTCAGATTGAGTTGCCTGTGCTTGGTGCCCATGTCCAGTCAAACATGCCAGCTTGTTTAGATCCCCTCACTTTTGCTATGCTTGCAAACCCTCTCCATTTACTTCTCTATCTCATGCAGGGAAAAAGGATCTTTTCACCACCTAGCTTATTGCTAACACTCATTACTGAGTGTCAGTCATCATTATTGTTGGCATTATTAAAAATACAGAGTAAGTCACAGAGACTATTTAAAAGCAAAAATGGATTAAGTGTATCAATGATCAGACAATTATAGAACATCAACCAATAAAAATTCATTCAACTTGCAAACTATGGGAATGTAAATGAAATTCATTATTTTGTGCCATAGGTAATTAACAGGCCAGGAGTCCAGTAGTAAGACCTTAAACTTGGGCTAATTAAATGAACAATTGTAGTAAAATAAACATCAATTTTCCCCAATTCATTTTGAAATAGGAACATCCAGGAATGATGAAATTGATACTGGTGCTGATGATTATTTTATAGGGTTTTAAAGGGTATTAGGAAAGCTTCAGCAGTTCAGCATTTATAGATTTCTGCTTTTGCTTGGAAATCAATGGCAAAGGTCAGAAATACAGAAAGTTAATTAAGATTATACCACATGAACATAATCTATAGGCTGGAAGTCCACCGCTTAATCCTTGCAGCTGGAAAATCATAAAACCGCAAAGGGTTTCAAACGTTTAAAAAGATCGTTTTCCTTCCTGGGGTATCAAGTTTCCCAACCAAGCCCGCCTGGTGTATGCATCTGTCCACTCCGGTGCTTTAAGAAATTACGCCTCAGGCAAGATGGTCAGGACAGCAGTGCCGTGCAGTGCCTGAGATTCAGTTGCCAAAATGGGCACCGGAGCACCTCTCTGCCATCCATTGAGGTAGGAGCGTCTTTCCAAAAGGCAGATTCCGTTATTTGCAAGATGCGTCCACCTGAATTAGTTGCAGAGAGGTGAGGTAGCCCACGGGCCCCAAAGCCCCTTTTGGCAATGGAAGCTGGAGGCTGGCCAGCTCCAATGGAGATAGTATTTCTTCACCATTCGCAGCACTTTGCTTTCAGAGAGTCATTTGATCTTAGCCACAGCTGATCACCTTCCCGGTGGATAGAGAGAAATGTCAACATAGGCCAGGTAAAAGAAGAACAGGCCTAACATTGATTCCACCACATCCTGAACCTACTACAATCAACCATAATTCCACGGACTATGCCATGATAAATGTGCATGAGGCAGCTGGATGAGGTCATCTAACTATTTGGATTAAAATGTCCCTATTTACTTCTTTTCAGAAACTCAATTTGACTGGATGAGAGATAATAAACTGAAACTCAAAGCTTTCTATGCTTAAGGCAGAGATACTGCTGGTGCCTGAACGACCCAGATCCTGTTCAACTTCTCCATGAAAGAGAACTAGGTAACCTGTTGTTCACCAGGTGCTTTGCATTACAACTCCCATGGAAAGCTACCATCCCGAAGGCATGAAACACCTTTCATCAGCTATAGTCCCTTTAACAGATATGCCCTGGCCAAAATTATCTACATTCCTAAAACATCCCACTTGGGTTAGATGGTTTGCAAAGTTTCTGATCTGAGTCTTTGAAATGCTGTACCGTAGTAACAGACTGGTGTTACCACCTTGATTGCCTTCTAAAGCTAAGCTTTAATGAAATATTTCTTCTGAGCCCTTCAGATTACCCATCTTTTAGAGCAAAAAGGGAGGTCTTTTCATCACTGGAATGCATCTTCTGAATTTCCATCCATCCAGACCTAGTTCTGATGGGCTTTTGGTCTCAGGTGAAAATCCAGATAAGCACATTACTTTCCGTGCTCTCTAACAGACCCACTGTATGTGGTCTAAGGCCTAATTTAATATTTTAGTTCTTCACAAGCTCATCCTGGTATGATATAATGTTTTCTACTATTCTAGATCTAATGGGAGCTTTTATTCCCTTTTAAAGGGTTTCTAGATGCTCTGATGCCCTTTGGCCTGAAAAATAGATTACACCCACTGCAAATAAATACTGGGATATAAGTATAATTCAGTGTGATTTAATTGCTGACCAGAGATGTTTCAGATCATGCTGAGACGTTTCTACAGAACCTAGCAGGGCCTACTGGGGAGTTAAACCCATTTGCTATTCTCATGCCTAAGAAAGCAATACGGGTCTTTTAAAAACACATCTATAGGAAACAAGACACCAATACAAACATTTAATAACAGATTAGCAGCAAAGTAAAACTTTAAAATGCTCTAGTGAACTGAGAAGTCTAAGCCAAATAGGAAACAGCAAACTGAAACAATGACTGATGGGCATCATAGAAAAGAAAAAAACAGAAGAAAGAAGAAAATTCAGCTCCACACCCTGATAATTTATACCTCACAACAGCAAAGAGGAAGAGGCAGGCTTATCTGCAAAATGTAAGACTTGGGGCCATCCATGGGTGGAAAAGGCACCAAAATATGCAACGTAAAAAAAAACAAACCTATTTCTGTTGAGAGCTGTCATGTTTGCTATTGCAAAACACCACTAAACTAAAGTAGATCCTGAGTCCATGATGGTGGTAGCTTCATTACGCCTCATAGCTGGTGGGATTCGGACAGCAGTTGCTCCCTTGCAAGGCAGCACTTCTAGATTAGAGATTCCAGCTTGTCTAGAACAGCATGAGCATCCTTGGAGTAAAACTGGGCTTTGGCTGTACTGGTGGCCCATGGGCCCAAATCGATCCAGCATGACCAGTATTGTGTCCTTATAATCGCAGGCAATGCTGCCTTGTGGCCAGGTACAGCTCAGGTTGGAAAGCTGGTCTTCCCTTTCTCTGCATTATGAAAAGGCATTACAATATGTGAGGAATTTGACCATGATGGGCACCAACAGGCCCATCTGGTGACGGCCCAGCATGTGGAAGACTGCAGACCGGGAGAAAAGGGGAGCTGGTTGTACATTTGATGTATCAGAACAAAATGAAGGTGGTCTAATCTTGCAAAGTTGACCAATACACTCATGGACATAAAGGTATAGGTAGGCATGCATTCTCCTAAATTGCTTTGTTTCAGGTATTTTTGTCCCTGTTTAAAATTCTGTATTTTTTAGTATTTGTCTCCTTTTATCTGATGATGGGCATCACTTGACCTTTAACCTAGTCTGATCGATCTAGTCTGGTCAACCTCCAGGCATCGCTTAGAACACCTTCATTTACCCTTTCGGTTCCTTCTTCATGATGTCCAAGAAAGCCCAAGTTACAGAGCTGAAATTCAGTGGTCTGATTCTTCATTATTTTTAACAAATAACCAGGAAACTAGGTGCATTAACCCTTTGCTAACCTTAACATCCCCAAAAAGGGAGGGAAGCACCTCACCCCTCTACTGGCAACATTGCCAGGCCCTCAAAGGGTCCATCCAGAATCAGTCATGGAAGACCTGCTGGAATGTGGATGCTCCCTGGTCCAAGCCAGACTAGTAACCACAGTTAAAAGAGGGACTGTCAAGGGCAATGCTTCTTTGGAGAATTGTCTGAACAAGGCCTGTAAGGTCAAGATTCCTGCAAGCAGAAGAGTCAAGCTTTAAGGCTGGTGCAGCCAGGAACCCAAGACTTCACCATGTGTAAACCACGTAGATGAACTCATTGGGACCGCCACACATGGTTTCCACGGTTCTAAGAAATTCTGGTTCTGAAAACAATGCTCAACTTCCTTGATAAATTCTGGCATCTGCAAAGTGCCTTTAAGGAATAGGAATGTAACAACTGAACAGCTAGCTGTTCAGTTCAAGGAAATCTCACATTGCCAAACCAATATTAATGTTTCAGCTTTAAGCACAGTTAATGTTATGGGGAGACATTCCTACCATCAGGTAGACAGATGGAGCCCAAGTCTGTTAAAAACAAAACGTCAAACAGTAACTGTGACATGAGTTAGGAGCTTCAAATATTGTCAAAACACTGTACACCAGAAGCCTGGTGGCTCTCAAGAAGAAAGCTTAATGAATATAAACACTTTTGATGATACCTTAATGGCAATGGCAGCTATGGGGAGGGAGGGAGGATCGTTCAAGGGAGCAGAGCGCAACCCATCAGGAAGTTCTCCCACCATGCTCCTGGGCAGTTCCCATTAATTTTGGTAGGTTTGTAATTCAAGCTCCAAAGCATTTCAGAACCCGAAAGAACGTCCAAATCCTGCTCTTTGACATCACCTCTAGCTAAAATATATTTTTTCCTCTCGCTAAAATATATAGGTCATTTTTCTCCACTGAACTTTGCACTGCTGCCATTTGAAAGCGGAGGAGGAGGCATGTAAAATAATGCATTATGAAGCATCTCACTGGGGTCCCTTCTTTTTCTAACAACTGTCTCTAAGAAGAAAGGAAATTCCAATTAATTTGGAGGGGAAATGTGGAATGTCTTGATATTAATTGGGGAATTAATGTGATCTGACCCGCCACTTAGGGGATACCCTTTTAATTAATTTTTTCCTTCCTTTCATTTACTATTTTATTTTAGCTTACTTAATTTATACTAATAGCTTTACTAGTATAATAGTATATTATTAGTATAATATTAGCATAATAACAAGATACTCTGGAGAAGTGAAGGAGAGATTAAAGATATTTTAAAACTTCTGTGCATTTGGGCAATTTTATGGTGGATTGCTGTGTTTGAAAAATTGCTTTATCTGCTTTTGCACTACATCCAAAATAAAATTGTCTGCCCCCCTCCCCCAATTCACTAGCAAAATGGCCATCTTTCGAGAACACCGTTCCTTACTGTTTCTGGCAAAATTAAGCATGGAAATGGGGTTTATGCTCTGAGCCCCAGTGTCTGCTCTGACTCTTTGCAGAGTGGAGGTTAGTCTCCGGAGGCCCCCTTCTAAGAAATCAGCTTGGGGGAAATGTCTGGATCTCCCCGAACACTCAGCTGGGTTTTGGCAATGCTGCTGTTTCTTCTGCACTTACTTCGAGGATCTCCATGTTGGGAGAGAGAGCCTGGCGGAAGGGCGGGTCTCGGTTGAACAACTAGATACGGTAGGTATAAAAACCCATCAGCATCGAGCAGACACCCATGGGCTGTTCACACACACACGTAGAGTCCACACGTCAGGGTGGGGAGAAACCTCCGTCTCAAATGTGCTGCTTCTGATAATCGCTTCCCTTAACAACAGCTTTCCCACAGGACTGCTACTGGAAACTTAGCCGGGCAATGAAGTGATATTGTATATTCAAACTTAAATGAAACTGACAATATTAAATATATATGGCATGACCGAACAACGAAGGGGCTCCTCTGAATTATAAATGAGGGCGTGCAACCGCATTGCCGAGATGAGACGTCGCCTGCCAGGGCGCTCACGGGCCCAGACCATGCATGTTGCAACAAGGGAGACTTCTGGCTGAGTAAATGTATTTAACAAGCAAGCTAATGATTTAAGGTAATAAAATATACAGTAACAAATTCACGCAGAACAGAGCAAGTAGTTTTCACAAACAATGGAAGTGAAGTTTTAAACTGTAGAGAAACGATCCTCAGGAGCTGAATCTACAGACGTCTCATAAAGTGCAAGTTTACAGAAACATGACAATTGAGCAGCAATTAAAGTAACACAAAGAAATTAGCACTGACCACTCTAAAGAGTATAAAAGGTCACACCAGGGCTCACACAGCACCACTGGCAGCGGGTGGGAGTGGCACCTCGGTAAGCAACTACCCATTTATGGAAAATGTGCTTGCACAAACAGACACTGAAGTCATTTCTGCAGCATGAGGATTCTGCACCATTTCAGAAACATCTCTGGAGCTTCTATGATCTGGTGTTCGCTGTGTTTGAGATCTCAGCCAATTTGTTTCTGCTGTGGTATACCTAAAACTGCAGTAAAACAAAAGTTTTGGGAAGAAGAAGCAGCAGTATCTCAGTCTTCTAGATCTGCTTCCCCATTTGCAAAGACTCCTCTCTCACCATCACTCCTGGGTCCTGGGCTTCAGGTCCTGGCGAAAGGTGGCTGGACACGTTTTTAGCTCCACCTCAACAGTGATTGCTGAGATTTTGTGTGCATCCTATTGGACAAAGAGCACGCAACTTGGAGGAAGATCATGGAAGAGGGGCGGGAGTGAAAGCCATTTTTGTTACTGCAAGATCTTCAGCAGCTTGGTGAGGAACATTTCAAAGTCACCAGGTTGGAAGATGACTGTAAACCCTCTCTTATGACTTTGGAGATTCCCCCCGAGTTCTGACCCTTTGGCAGCCGAGAAACAAATGACTTGCCACAGAAAGCTTGAGAAAAGAAAGCTGCAAGAACTGAAAATAGCTTCTAAACAACCGTGAAAGATTATAGGCATCTGGGAGAGAACTTGAGGAAGATTCCAAAAGGACGCGAGCAATACGCAGGGCTACGCCCTCCCTGGCTCTCTGTCTGGAAATGGGGGCTGCAGTGGTCACAGGAGGCCCTAACCGGAGTAGACTTTCTCCTCTCCTCCCATGGAGGGCTCTAGGCACATACAGCACTTTCTAAACATGTAGTTGGTGGGTATGGACCACGGGGCGTACCTGGAGGCAAGGCAGCACTGCGCACACCCCCTTCTCTCCTCTGCATCTGGACACTTGAGAAGGCAACCCACATGGGCCCCACCAGCACCAGTATGCCACCAGACTCCCAGCTCCACTGGGAAGCAGCACAAATGCGGTCAATCAAGGAACCATCAACTTCTTTGTTTCCAAAATGAATCTGGGCTTTGGGGGGAAATAAAAATGGTAGATGGCTGCAGCCAATTTCTTTTTTTTTAAGTGCGTCCTCTTGCCCAGAAAAGGAAAAAAAAGAAAAAAAGACAAAGAGAGACGGGGTGACAGAGGACACTGGGGTCATTGTGACGGCTACTGGGAGTGCTGGGGTGCGTCCCACTGCTTTGCCTTGCGGTGAATGGGTGCTTTGTGACTGAACACAGCCATTAGGGCAGACATTTTGTGAGAACACCACAACAATCTCAACCTTCCAAGGTGTCCACTGTCTTCTCCCTCCCCCCCCAAAAAAAAATAATGGGGGGGAGGATCTCCTGCTTTACATCATTCTTGAGGCAAAACTATACCTGACACAACGTTCCATGGCTGCATTTCTCCCACGTGGTTAAGAAAGCACCACCAAGAATAGTCCCTTCTTAGAGGACCCAGAAGAAGTACATGTCCATTTTGCTCCTCATTCAGCCACTGCAGCCATTTTTCACCATGAGAATCCCGCAGAGAAGGAGATCCACAAAACTGCACTTCATGCATGAAACAGCAGCAAAGTGATAACGTCCAGGCCAGATAAAGGGTTTATAATCTACATTTCAAGCGTCCAAAGATCGTGGGAAAGCCTAGGGCTGGGGTAACAACCCCACGAGCTAATTAGCTGGTTACAGGGAGGAAAAAACAGCGAAGGGTTGCTTTCATCGGAGAGGCTCTGGAAGATGACGTGGCTGGCATTCCTGGGAACAGTGCTAGAGGAATCGCTAAGCCCCAGCAATCAGGAAGACAAAGCCAGCACTCACAGATAAGGCAAGGCCAGGATCAGGTGTACTGGGAGGCAAGGACTCTTCCGGTCCTTCTCTTGGGCTTCCAGATTTCACTTTGAAAATGAGGACAGAAAATAAGCTTCTGGAACAATCTGAGGACGAAGGGAGGAGCAGCGTGCCACCTAAACACCCAGGGCCGCCAAGCCAGCAGACTCCCATCCAGAAACAGGTCAAGGTTTTCCTTCCCCTGAATTCTGGTAAAACGTACTCAAACACCTTGCTGAAACAGACCGCGAAGCTAATCTGACTTGATGCTTTTTTTTTTAAAGAAGTCAGACTTTTCAGGTTTGCCAGGTTGTGCTGTCTTCTCACGTAAGCTGTTCGCTGGGTGCTATCCCCAGATTTATTCCTTGCAAACAGCTGTTGGCAGCCTCGCCAAAATAAATAAACTGAAACACCTCTGAAAAATAAAAAGGAATCAATATTGCAACAACAAAAGCTGCCGTCTTGATCAGAGGAACTTTAGCTGCTTAAATTTAATTGACTTCCACATTTATTTTCATTACATTTGTTCTTTGAGAAGACAAAACCTACCAGGGCAGCTTACAATCTGCCATCGAACATACAGAAATATTTCTGGAATGCAAATAGCCATTTCTGGGGTCCTTCCCAGAAGACAACAGGGGGAAGGGAAGGGTCTGGTTGAGCAGGCTTCTAAGATGACCTTCAAGTGCTGTCTTCTCCTTCTGCATCCACGGCTCCTCCCACAGGGGAGATGGGAGGAGGAAAGGGATGTAGGCAGACGCAGACCTAGTACAGAGACTGCAGCCTTACCAAAAACTTCCTGAACCCTTTTCCTAATTCCCAGTCGATCCTCTTAACACAAGAGGAGGAGGAGGAGGAGGAGGAGGAGGAGGAGGAGGAGGAGGAGGAGGAGGAGGAGGAGGAGGAGGAGGAGGAGGAAACACTGACTTCAGAATGAATGAACCACCATCTGGACTGGCATGCTCCAAAAGGTCAGTTCAGAGAAGGTGCCTCTAACGCCTTCTGTCTGAGACGTACGCTCCAGAATCGGCTTCAGCGGAGCGCTATAGGTCAGCGGTAAGGAAAAGACTCACTTTTGTGGATTGCTCACGACTATTTCATCAGGCTATTTTTACAGCCTGATGCTATAAATGTATTTGATCTACCCAGTTTGCCAAACTCAGCCTCTGCACATTTTGGGGGTGCGGACAACCCTCTGTACCTTTCTTGCGCATGTTTTGATAAAGTGAGAAAAGCAAGCTGAATCCTGGCAGTGCCACAAGACAGTCTGGCACAGGCAGTTGCAGAGGTTGCCTTCCTACCCACCTTCTTCAGCAGCTTCATCCCAGGTTGCCTATGCTGGCTTGGATTCTGGGAAGTGTAGCCCAAACGCACATGGAGGGCTTCGGGTTGGGGAGGATACCTCACCTCTCCCTCCTTACCTCTTGTATCTGTGGCTACCTTCATTCCAAAAATTCTGTGGTCAGGAAGGACGCAGTCTGAGTCAGTGGGTACACACACAACTGAACTCTGGCCAAGAGAGTCATATGCACTTGAGAGTGTCTGAACGGGGGAAAACACACAAAGTCCCATGTTAGAAGCAGACAAGTATCTCTTTGAGTTGGGCACATCTGGGATTCCCACTTTGCTCGAAGTTCTTGCAAGGGTCTTTGCAATTTCCATGACCATCCAACACAGGTGGTTGATTTCTATTCCATAGCAATCCGAGCCTGAACTGTTGCCTGTAATGCCTCACTTACCAATGATGACAAAGAACAGCATCACTGCCTACAACAGTTCATGCCCAGCTTCCGCTTGGGGCAGGTTCTTCACGTTATCCATCTACGAAAGGGTTGCCCACCCCAGGGAGAATACACTCTTCTCCTGAACTGGTGATTACTGAGAAGATGCCCTTCCAGATCAGTAGATCCCAAGCTGAGCACTGCTGCTGCTCCTTCCTCCTCTCCTGTGTTGGCAAGGGGCTTGTTTTACATTCCAAGCTGCCACAAAAATTTTGTTTTGCACAAATCTGCAGCCTGTTCCCTGGTACTTTCATTGTGATGCATGGTTATGCTGCTAGAAAGGAAAAAGCCATCAGTTTCCACGTGTGTGAAAATGGCTAAATCTAGAACGGATCGAAGCAGTCAGTAAGCTCAAAACTCTTCAGAAAGTAAATTTCACTGATTGACAGCATAAGCTTTGTTCTGCTTTGTTTCAAAAAACCCAGAACCATAATTTGACTCCGGCCAGCAACAAAAGGTTTTCACTTCTATTTTAAAGAAAAATATAGCCTCTGACATCACTCCAGTCCACCAAACTGACCTTAACTAAAGTCTGTTGAAACAAACCACATTAAAACCTAAGTTATATGACTGGCTCCTCTCCAAAAACCAACCTGAGATTAACCACAGTTTCATAATCTGGAGCCTAAAATGGTTAACATGGAATGAAAGTGGGTGCCTCCCTTTCCTCCTTGCTGCAGCACAGGGGGCAGGGGGAGAGCAAAAGCCTTGCACCCTCTCATCTGCTTGGCATCTGGGCGAGCCAGACCCTGGACCACCGCACAGACTCAGCTCCACAAGAGCTGGCCAGAGGCAA